>NW_024545008.1:0-45225 GCF_018167655.1 Microtus oregoni
ACTCCATCATGGCAGTAAGCATGTGCTGGAAGTCATATGAAGCTGGCAGGAATATGGAGTAGAGTGAAAGGACAGAGGGCAGGGAGATGAGTGAGGAGGATATAGGGTCAGATTTCTCTTTCAGATACATGCTGTCAGTGAATACCATACTTCCTTTAACTGGACCTTACCATTCTATAGGTCATTCATGTATGTGTTCATCAGTGGGTAGATCTGTTGATGATGTTACTATCTTTTTATCTAATAACCTCTCAAGTCACTAAATCCCAAAACTTGGGCATCAAATTGTGAGAATATCAGTCAAATCCAAACCAAAATGCAGTAGTTATCTCCATACTAGAGTATGGAGATGGTTGAGGAAAATAACTTATGATATGCCAGGTTTGTTCCCTCTGCATTTAAGATTTGATTTACGTGTTGTTTGTTATGAATGAAAAACATCCCCAAAACAGTGGAATATTCTGAATCAACAGAGAACTCTCAAATTGTATATTTTGGAGGAAAGGTTAGCATTGTGAGTGATTCAAGGACATTTTTCTTCATATGCATTGCTGAGGCTAGGACTTCCAATACTGTGTTGAAAAGAATGATGAGAGTTGACGTTTGACTCATTATTGATATTATAGGATAAGTTTTCACCATTTTATATCCTTCTGTTGCATACATTGTGTTATAATGAAGTATTTTAGTTAATATTTTTTCATAAATTTTATCAGATAGGATGTTAAATGTTGTCAAGTGAAGTTTGGCATCTACTAAAACTGTCATGGTTTTTGTCCTTCATTCTTTCTCATATATCACACTTATTTCTAGCCTGTCTCTTCCTCCTCGTCTAGCTCCACTGATTTTGGTTTACTAATGTTACTTAGGTGATTTTTACACATCTATGCCTTAGAGACATTAGCCTTCAAGCCTTCTGAACAGGTCTTTCATGATTTTGAGGTTGAATATTCCTGGATCTTCAAAATAAGTTTGGGAGTACTCCTAAGTAAGATTTTTGGAAGTATTTCTAGAAAGATTGTTATTATTTCTTATTTTAACATTCAATAGACTTCAACAGTTAAAGTATTACTCTTGGCATCTTCTCTCATAGGAATTTGTTCATTATGGCTTCAATTATTCTGTTATTATTGATCTGTGAGGGTTTTCTATTTTTCATATTTTCTTGTTGGATAATTTCATGCTTCAAAATTATATACACTTTTCTGTTGGTATGAGAATTTTCACAGTAGTCTTTCATTATCTTTTGTATTTTGTGACATCCATTACGATATTGCCTATTTCTTTTTTATAAGTTATTTTAGTCAATACTTTTCTCTTATCCTGACTTAATGCTTTATAGATTTTGTAATGTTTGCTATATTTATACATATGCTTACATAAATATAAATATTTATATTTCATTTACTTGTTTATCTTTTATAGCCTTCTTCCTACTAATTTGATTGTTTTTGTAGGATTTTTGAGGTACATAAGGAGCTATTTGTGTTGCTTTAATTTTTTTCAATTTTTAAATTCAATTTTGTCTTTTGGGCATTGGAGGTTTCATTTCTCTATGGCCTCGTGGACTTCAGAGACCAATTTGTGATGTTAATGCTTTCTCTCCCACTGTTCTTAAATTCAGGTCTTCAGTCTTAGAAGCAAGTGTTTTGGACCTCTAGCTATCTCACTAGCCCTGTGTTCTCTCTTTTTTTTTAAAAAAAAAAAAAAAACTATTTCTTAAATTTCATTCATATGTATGAGTGTTTTTCCTTTGCTTCTTTCTTTCTTTTTTTTGTATTTGTTTTTCAAGACAGGGTTTCTCTGTGACTTTGGAGCCTGTCCTGGAACTAGCTCTGTAGACCAGGCTGGTCTTGAACTCACAGAGATCTGCCTGCCTCTGCCTCCCAAGTGCTGGGATTAAAGGCGTGTGCCGCCATCGCTTGGCTTCCTTCGCTTATTTCAAATCACAATGTGTGCGGGTGAAAACAGAGGGCACAATAGGGCTTCAGATCCACTAGAAGTAGAGTCTAGTAAGTGTTCTTAACTGACTTAATTATATACTTGCTTGTCAGGAAGTCAGAAAGGGAGCTGGAGAGATGGCTCAGTAATTTGGAGTGCTTGCTGGTATGGCAAACGTCCTGGGTTTGGTTACCAGCAACCATATGGTGGTTAACCCTAGTCTGTAACTTCAGTCCCAGGGAATCTGACCCCTTCTTCCTGCCTCCAAGGGCAGCAGGCACACCTGTGATGAACAGACATACAGACAAGCAAAATATCCATACACATGAAATAAAATACTGTATTTTTTTCTTGTTGTTTTTTGAAGACAGGCTATCTTTGTGCAGCCTTGGCTGTAGAGCAAGCTGGCCTTGAACTCACACTTCTGCCTCTCCTCCTGAGTGCTAAGATTAAAGGCATGCACAATCACCACCCAACAAAATATTGTAGTTTTTAAATTTTTTACAAAAAAATCAGTAAGAATGTTGATTAAAGTAATGTATTCATCTTAGTCTTTGTAAAGCTGAGACAAGAGAACATGAGTTCAAGCCAGGACTTAGATATAACAAGTTTCAGATGAGCCTGAGAATGTTCATAGTGATTCCCTTTGGTTTTTGGATAAACATCTTCAAGATGGTATCTCTTATAAAAGTCTATTATTTCATGGCCTATATTAATGCATAGAAAAGCTAATAACACTGCCTTTGGCAGGAAATCTGATTTCACCATGTGATTTAGAAGATGAGGAACTGAAAGCGTATGCATTTCTTTTCCTTGCAATGCCAAGTAGAAGGCTAGCTCTTGAACAAGGTAATTGCTTGTAGGAAATACAGTCCTATTTTAACCATTCCAAATACAAATAGTATTTATCTTCTACAGATGTACAAAGCATTATATTCAGATTCACAGGACTTGTTTTATAGTGACTCCACTATGTGATTATACATTATAACTGATTACATGTACTTGCACTAATTATGCTATAATGCATGATTACAATTATTATATAAACAGATCAACTTAACATAAAAGTATTTTCAGATAACAAAGGTAAAAATTTACTGTTGTAAGACTACCAAATGAAAAGAGTTTTGAATGTCTTCTCATTGATAATATTTTTGGGGCCTAATTTGTACATTATTTTAGACTTCCAAATCTCTTAATTGCATTATATGGTCTACAAATTCAGGCCTTTTGTTAACAGTCAAGAAGGTGTTCTATATTTAGGTAGCTATTCAAGATATAATGAGTTAAGAGTTCACATTAAATCTAGGTGTGTAGAATGTGTATAACTTAATAAAGAATGCCAGTTTTTTTAAGGATCATGAGATAGATATGTTCTTGAAAAGTGATGGATAAATAGTTTTTCCTTCTGGAAATTTTTCTTTGGAATAGCATTATTTACTTGAGATTCAATTAGCAATGTCTCCTACTCTCCAAGTAGTCCACGGAAGGAGACTAAAGAGCATAGGAGGGTATGCTGGTTAATGTCCACTTGACACAGCTACACTCGTCTAAAAGGAGGAAAACTACAATTGAAAAAATGCTTCCATAAGATTTGGGTGTGGGGCATTTTCTTAATGATAGATGGGAAGGCCCAGCTAATCGTTGGTAGTGCTATTCCTAGATTTGTGCTCTTAGGTTTAGTAAAAAAGCAGGCTGAGCAAGCCAGTAAGCTGTACCCCACTATGGCCTCTGCACCAGCTCCAACCTCCTGGTTCCTGACCTGTTTGAGTTCCTTCCTTCCTTCCTTCAATAATGAATGGCAGTATAGATGTGTAAGGAAGATAAAAAGTTTTCCTCCAAACTTGCTTCGGTTATAGTGTTTCATCGCAGAAGTAGAAAACCTAACTAAGACAGTTAGTCACACGCTTTTCATTTTCACATTTCTCTGTAAGGAAGTAACGGGCCCTGATATTTAAGAAAATATGTATCCAAGTGTTTTATGAAGGAATTAATCCTTGAGAGTGAGGACATGTGGGAAAAATTGAAGCAGAGGTTCGTGTTCCTGTTACGCAAAAGAGTTGTGAAGTCCTTGCCAGACTAAATCTTTATTTCAACAGAACTGGAATCTTAACAGGAAAAAAAGATTTTCAAGTCCCATAGTTATCAATCATACTATTAAGATTGCCAAATCTGTCATGGGTCTTTTTGTTAATGATAAAACTTTTAGCTAGTTCAAGTCCTAGTCTAGAAGGGGGGAGATGGCCAGGAAGTCCTGTGTCCAGGTGAGTAGCTATTGCTGTCAGATAGGTGCTGTGATGAGGAGAGTCAGTTTACATAGGAGAGTGACACCGGGCATATTGATCACACTCCAGGGCAGGAACCACACACAGGAAAAGTGGGCCAACTCAATTCGTACTCCATGTCTTATGTGTTCTTTTATGTTAGTTTGAGTTTTTTAGGAGAGGGAACGTACAAGAATTTGGGTGAGTACAGAGGTGGAGCAGGATCTGAGAGGATTTGGAAGAAGACAAAGAAGATAACATATTTTGTGAAATTCTCAAAAAATAAAAAAGTTTTTTAAAAGAACTCTCCTACGCTTTCCAGATTCATCTTCCCTTTCCATCTACTCAACTTTGTTTCTTTTTGTTTCCCATGAAGACCAGTTTGTGCTGCTTAAATATTCTTGGATGAGTGATCTACTGGGGTGTGATTAACTTAAAATAGGCTATACTCTTAGAAAAAACTGACTCTCTCTTTCTCTCTGAAGGTGACAATTGCCAATAATTTCCATAGCTAGGAGTGGGATTTTGTGCCCAACTCCCATCTCCACGCTGAGATCCGGTTTCACTTGGACTTGCACTTGTCTTGTGTATGTTGTCACAACCATTGTAAGTTCATCTGTGCAACTGATGTGAAGTGTCTGAATGATACTACTCTTATAGTCATCCACATTATATGCCTCTTATATTGTGTCTGCATTCCCTTTCACAATCGTCCCTGAGCCTTAGGAGGAGGGGCTGTGATATGTATATTTCACTTACGCAATTCTTCAGTCTCTGCATCTTGGCCAGGTGTGGATTTTGTGTTAATTGCTCTATACCACAAACAGAAGCATATCTCATTAGGGATTGGAAGATGTATTGCTACATTTCTATAAATGATAAGTGATTTGAAGCCAGGTAAATAGAATGTTATTCACTTTTTATGAAAAATGACAGTAAAGCCTTTTTAAAAATACAGAGCAATTAAATTGTTAAAATTGGACTTGTGAGCAATTTGTTTTTTAATTTACTTTGCCTAATAGGCTCCCCATATTTGAGATACCTGGTTGTAGATATGTCGTCTTTTGGCTTACTGTGCTGCTTCTGAATTGATCCTCAAGCTTATCTTGTGAAAATGACCATTTATTTTATCTTCCTGCTTTGACATCTAATTTCAGGTTTATAAATTGGACCGTGGCTTAGTTGATTTTATATGCCTGTATATATACAAATGCATTCTTCCAAAATGACCACTGGTTATACTTCCATTTCCTACTTTTAATCCTGTCATTATGACATGACCAGCATTATTTCTTGTTACATATTGTATCTGGATGTAGCGCTACTACTTTGTTTTATGTTTTAAATATTCATTTATTTTTTTCTGAAAGTAGGTAGAATACTACTTTTTGTGATGATCAAGTGATTGATAGATGTAGTGTGATCAGAAAATAGTGTAATGATGATGCTATTTTACATTTTTATGTAAATTACTACATGTAAATTATAATTCATATAAGCTCAGAGGGGTTAGGTGACTCATTCAAGATTACAGAGATATAATTTTAACTTCAGGGTCCTTGTAATTATTGTTTTGTTTCAAATATATAATGTCTTCAGTGGTAATTTGTTAGAATTTTACCTCCTATCTCTTTGTGCTATTGAGAGATATATTTTACTATGAAAGCATTAACACCATTAATGATATGGAATTAATACACTGATGAAGTCATATTGAATGGGTTTATTGAGGTGTCCTAACTGGAATAAAACCTTGGAGATATTTTTGTTTTTATTGAAATAGATTCTTCAATCATACACTATACCCAAACCATGGTTTCCCCTCTCTCTACAACTCCCAGTTCCTCCCCAATTTCCATATCCCTTAGATCCACTCCCCTGCCCCTGTTTACACTGAAAAAGGAAGAGGCCTCCAAGGGACAACAACCAAACACAAGAAATATGTGATAAGACAAGGCAAAAGCCCAATTATGGAATCTGGACTAGGTATCACAGTAGGAGGAAAAAAGTCCCAAGTTCAGGCAAAAGAGTCAGAGACCCACCCGCTCCCACTGTTAGGAGTTCCACATAAACACCAAGCTAACAGCCATAACATATATACTGAGGGCTGGGTGTCAACCAATGCGTGCCCCATGTTTTTAGCCCCATTCAATATTTGTGAGCCTATATTAGCCCTGCTTAATTGATTCAGTGGGCCATGTTCTCCTTGTGTCCTCCATCCCCTCTAACACTTGCATTCTTTCCTTCCCCTTCCTTCAGCAGGGTTCCCTGAGCTCTGAGGGGAGTGACCCAGTGAAAAACTCCAATTTTAGATTACCTCTCCTCATAATGTCTGACTGTGATTCTCTGCATCTGTTCCTTTCAGCTTTTGGAGGAAGCATTTCTGATGATGCTAGGCAACAATCTTTGAATATATGAATATAGAAGAATATCATTAGGAATCATTTCATTGATTTTTTTTTCTACCCAGGGTCTCTCAGTTATACAGACTTCTTTCCTGTTCATCCAGACAGTGTCCTGCATGGGCTCTCTCTTGTGACTTGGGCCTCTTACAACTTCTTTGCCTCTATTTCCCAAACACATCTTTCAGACAGGCTAGATGGTAGGTTGAAAGTTTTGTGGCTTCATTGGTATCCAAAGTCCACTACTAGAAGCCTTGCCTGGTTACAGAAGATCGGAAGTTCAGGCTCTATGTCCCCTGTTACCAGGAGTCCTCACTAACGTCACCCTCATACATTCCAGGGAATGCCACTTTTCATTGTACTACATTACGTTACAAAACATTGTTCATGGTTTCCACATCACCCTCTAAATGCCTTCTAATTCCTTTCTTCCTCAATACCCCCACCTGATTTCTTGTTCCCATTCCCACCAACAAAATATATTCTATTTCCATTTTCCAGGGAGATCAATGCACTCCTTCCTTAGAGTCCTCCTTGTTACTTAGCTCTCTGGGTCTGTGGATTGAAGCATGATTATTATTTACTTAGCAACTATTATCCAATTATATGTGAGTATATACCGTGTTTGTCTCTCTGGACCTGGATTACCTCACTCAGGACAATTTGTTCTAGTTCCATTCATTTGCCTGCAAATTTTATGATGTCATTATTTTTTTAACAGATGAGTAATACTCTGTTACATAAATATATCACATTTTATTCATCCATTATTTTGTTGAGGGACATTTAGATTATTTCCAGGTTCTGGTTTTTATGAAAAAAGATTCAGTGAACATAGTTGAGCAAGTGTCCTTGTGGTAGAATGGAGCCTCCTTGGTTATATGTCCAAGAGTAGTATAGCTGGGACTAGGGGTAGCTCGGTTCCCAGATTTCTGAGGAAGCATCATTTTGATTTCCACAGAGGTTATACAAATTTCCATTCCCACTAACAATAGAGGAATATTCCCCTTGCTCTATATCTTCTCCAGAATGAGCTGTTACTTGTGTTAATGGATCTTATCCATTCTGACAGGTATACAATAGAATACCAGAGTTATTTGATTTGCATTTTCTGGACGGCTAAGGATGCTGAACATTTCTTTAAGTATTTCTCACCCATTTGAGATTCCTCTACCATGAATTCTCTGTTTAAGTCTGTATCCCATTTTTTTTTACAAAAATTGGATTATTTGGTTAACTGATGTCTAGCTTCTTGAGCTCTTTATATATTGTTGATATTAGCCCTCAATTGGATGTGGGGTTTCTGAAAATCTTTTCCCATTCTGTAGGTTGCCACTTTGTCTGATTGTTGGTACGTATCCTTGCCTTACAGAAGATATTTCAATTTCATGAGGCTCCATTTATTGATAGTTGTTCATAGTGCCTATGTTATGGGTATTCTGTTCAGGAAGTTGTCTTCTGTGCCAATGCATCCAAGGCTATCCCCCACTTTCTCTTTTATCATGTTCAGTGTATCTTGTTCTATGTTGAGGTATTTGATGCATTTGAATTTGAGTTTTGTGCAGGGTTATTACTAGCTTTGGATCAATTTTCATTCTTTTATATGCAGACATCCAATATGACCAGCACCATTTGTTGGAGATGCTGTCATATTTCTAATAATGGCTGCTTTATCAAAAAATCAGGTGTTCATTAGTGTGTGAATTTATGTCTGGGCATTCAATTCAATTTCACTGATCAACATGTCTGTTTTTATGCCAATTTCATGTGGTTTTATTACTGTATCTCTATAGTACAGCTTGAAATCAGAGATAGTAATACCCCTGGAAGTTTTTTTATTGATTACAACAGACTTAGCTATCCTGTTTTTTGTTTGTTTGTTTTTTCATATGAAGTTTAGTACTGTCCTTTCAAGGTATGTAAAGATTTGTGCTGAAATTTTTGTGGGAGTTGCAATGAATCTGTAAATTGCTTCTTGAGAGGATGGCCATTTTTACTATGTTGATCCTACTGATCCATAAACATGGTAGATATCATGGACTGAATTTTCAATATCAAAGACATAAGTTACCAAATTATATTACACAGAGTAAGTAGTTGGGTAGGGAAGGTCAGTTTACTTCACTGTCGTAGTAAATACGCAAGCCCCACCCTATCTCCATGACACTCTCCTATTTCTCAGTTATATTTGGAAGAAAATTATGTTTTCATGTTTATTTGCTGGTTGTCTATACTTCTCTGGGTCAGTTGCTTTACAGCTACAATAAAATGATGTTTATTTTATTTGAAGCTACCATAATGTCTTGTGCATATTTGCTTCTTCTTGTTGTTATCCTGTCATTGATATATACAGATTGAAATATTCTGTAATGAATAGACTAATATGTGAGGCTGAGGAAATGGTAAAAGTGTATTTTCCCCTAGACTTGGATTATGACCTCTGGAGGAAGCCTTATTTGGCATCAAAGTCTTAGTCATGTCTGTAGCCAGCAATTTATTGCTATCTGTATGGAAAACTGGCACGGTTTAGTTATCCAACTTCAAGTAAGTCCCCCATAATTTTAGTGACTTGAAAAGGATGGAATTATCTGCATTTGCCATTTTTTTTCTTAAAAGGAGCAAAGAAAAATATATTATAGCTACAAGTGACCATGGACTCCATTATTTAAAATTCTTTCTTTTGTGCTAAAGTAATTGGTTGCCATGGCACTGCCAATGTTCAGTAAACACTGAGCCTATGCTGTAACTCATGGTTCCTGGCAACACATCCTGTGCCCATTTACTAGTACTTTAAACTCATCTGGTTGATTTACCTCTAGGCAATGTTGTCATATTCCTTAGATTGTGCACTGAATTGTGTAAATCTGTCTTTACTCACAATATAATGTTATTTGTAAAGGTAGTTGTTTTCTATCTTTCCACCTCTATGCCTTTCCTAATCCAAGAATTGAATTTATATCAATTGAATTCACAATACAGTAAAATAAAAGAGAAGAAAAAACTAACAAATATCATGTGTTATGGTAAAGACCAATATAAAAATTGAATACATGGACTTTTCCAATGTTCATATAGGGACAGAAGTCTTAGTTATACATGTAGATGGTTAGTTGCCTTCATATAGCTCCAGGTTAATAATGAATAGTTTTAAAATTTTCAAGGACTTTGAGGCTAGTTCATGATCCTAGAGAAGCTAAGTAATAAGGTGAACCCAAAGAAAAACATATATATATAGCCACATGGAAATTGGAAACAGACAAGATCACCTGAGAAAATTGGGAGCATGGGGGCAGGGGATAGAAGGAAGCGGAGAAGGGGATAAAAAAGGAAGAAGGGGAGGGTGGAGGAGAATTTGAGGGAATGGGATAGTTGAGAAAGAAGAAGAAAAGATATGAGAGGAAGGAAAGAGATATTTTGGTTGAGGGAGCCATTATGGGGTTAGCAAGAAACCTGGCACTAGAAAAATTTCCACGAATCCACAAGAATGACCCCAGCTAAGACCCTAAGCAACAGAGGAGAAAGGGCCCAAACTTGCTTTGCCCTGTAGTCAGACTGATGATTATTTTAAATAACACTATATAACCTTTGTCCAACAATAGATGGAAACAGAGGCAAAGACCCACATCAGAGCACTGGACTGAGCCATCAAGGTCCAGTTAATCCTGGAAGGAATGAGAATATGAGCAAAGAGGTCAAGACTGTGAAGGGTTCATCCACTGAAACAGTTTATCTGAGCTAATGGGAATCTCACAAACTCCAGCTGGACTGGGAAGAAACAAGCATAGGACCTCTTGATGTGGTTGATAGTTGTATGGATGGGGCCGACTGAAGGGCCACTGGCAGTGGCACTGGGATTTATCTCTACTACATATGCTGGCTTTTTGGGATCCTATTCTCTTTGGATGTATACCTTGTTCAGCTAGATATAGTAGAGAGGGCCTTAGACCTTTTCCAAAGCAATGTGCCTTACCCTCTCTGAGAATTAGATGGGGGTGGTTTGGGAGGATGTGTGGAGGGAAGGGGAGGAGCAGAGGGAGTGGGAGTTTGGATTGGTATTTTTTTAAAAAAATCTAATAAATTTAAAAAAATTCAAATCACCTTTATTGATGTCTATGAGCATCCATGTTTCTGAATGGATGTGTGTACAGGTGCCCACAGAGGCCTGGAGAGAGTGTCAGATCCCCTTGAGCTGGAGTTAGAGTTCTTTGTTGGCTACTGGATGTGTTTGTTGGGACTGAACATCTCTCCAGCCCCTTGGAATCTACAGCTTGATAAGTTTTATCAAGTGACTGGCATGCATATGGAAATTTGAAAAGGACTGATCTATATAGCATTGCAAAATTTGTGGATTATGACATGCCTAAATTTCTGTGGCACATCCATGCTGCTCCTTCCATATTTCCTATTATATGTAAGTTGTTCGGATACAGGTGAGGCAACATTTTGTGCATGTCATGGTTTCAAAGCCTTTTCACATCTAAAGAACAAAAGTCCAGTAACTAGTATAGTTAAGGCCCAATGAGGTTTATTGATACTTTTCAAGATTTAATTCATTATTAAGATGATAAATTATTACAAACCTGCAAAGTTAGAAGGCAATATAGTTGCCAACTAATTACAAAAACAATATTTCCTTGTGTCCATAATAAACTAAAATAATACACCAATTTGTTCCTTTCAAGTGGTATTTATAAAATGAGTGATCCCAAAATGTATGTAGCTCTTTGAGGTGAACCCTCAGATTTTTAATTGTCAATTTTTTGATAGGTGAATTTGATTTTCTTTTTTCACAGCAGTTTATTAGAAGATAGCAATGTAAAGAAACCCCTAGAGTCTGCTCAAATATTTTTCATTCCCAAATGAAGCTTTTTTCCCCCCACTCCATCCTTGAAGGAGCAGCAGAGTGTAATATTCCATGTGAACTAAACCTGTCCACTCTCTTGACAGGTGTGTTCTATTTATTATCAAGGGCCAGTCAGAATGGAACAGGTTCATTTCTCCTTCTCTCAAGCCCTTGGTTCCCGCTCAACTGCACCCCCACTACTAGGGCCACACTGTGTTGCACAGGTGATGTGCAGGGGCCACTCTTCTGAGTGCTGCAGTTGGTGAGACACAGGGCCAGGTTTCCTACTCTCAGGCCACTTTGACAAGGGGCAGGGGTGATCACCTTTCCCTCACATATGCCACGAGATGGCAGATGAGGGGAATCTGGGTCAGCTCTCCTGCTCTCATGCCCTCAGGGTTGGCATACCTGTTTGCCCACCAACCAGGTCAGCTCTAGTGCGCTGCCCAGGTGAGGTGCAGGATTTGCTCTGCGGTCCGTGAGGGGCAGGACCAGCTCTTTCTCTCACATGAGTAATCTTAACTAATATGCAAACCATAGCACAATAAAAACAATAAAAAATGAAAATGAAGCAAAAAAAAAACAACCACAATGAGAAACCTCAGAAATTACACTGGTATGAGAATCAGAAGACTTTAAATTATAGAACCCTTCAAATGTCCAGTTTTAAAGACCATTCCCTTTTATACCATGCTGACATTATTTGACCTGTCTTGCATCTCCCTAGAAAACACCCATTCTGTGTGTGGTATAATTATTAGAACCAACTCTGAATTGAATCTACAGAGAAATCCTATCCCTTTTGCATTTGCCAAAAAGGTGATAGTGAAAGAATTTAACCTTATCTTTATATGAAATGGCAATACAATTGACAAAGAAGCAGCTAAGTAGGAAATTTTAGAGAATTGTATGGGAAATAAAAAAATCTCCTCAAAGCAAAAAAATGTAATAATAATTATCTATTTTATTTTAGGTGTACAAGTGTTTACTTGCCATGTATATATTGGTACCATGTACTTTTCTGGTTCTCATGGAGGCGAGAAAGAAGAGTGCATCGGATCCCTTCTGTAGTGACAGTTAACCCATGATATTGAGCTGGGTTTTCTTTTTTTATTGTTTTTTATTGAGCTATAGATTTTTCTCCACTCGCCTCCCTTTCTCCCATTTTCTACCCTCTTCCACGACCAATACACGCCTAATTTACTAGGAGATTTTGTTGTTTCCACCTTCCTATGTAGATCCATGTGTGTCTCTCTTAGCATCCTCTTTGTCATCTAGTTTCTCTGGGGTTATGGCCTGTAGGCTGGCTTTTTTTTTTTTTTTGCTTTATGCCTAAGAGCCACTTGCGAGTAACTGCCTATTATATTTGTCCTTCTGGGTCTGGATTTCCTCACTCAACATGGTTTTCTCCAGATCCATTCATTTGCATGCAAATTTCAAGATGTTCATTCATTATTTTTTACCTCTGTGTAGAACCTGGAAACAACCTAGATGCCTCTCAACCAAAGAATGGATTAAGAAAATGTGGTACATTTACACAATGGAGTCCTGGGTTTTCTTAATAGTAGTAAGTGCAGCTAGATGTGATTGCAAATACCTTTATTCTCAGAACTAAAGAGGCAGGCAAACCTCTGAGTTTGGTGCTAGCCTGGTCTATAGAGAGAGTTCCAGGATTGCCAGGGCTACACAGAGAAACTGTCCCGAAAACAAAACAAAAATAATGACAAGTTTCATCTATGCCACTTCCCAACTCCTCAAATTTTATTTCTCTATTTATTTATTTATCACTTATTTATTTGTGTGTTTGTGTGTTGGCATACAGTAGGTGGTCCTCAACCCAAAAGTCTATGCATAGCACAAAATGGATCTGATGAGATTCTACAAAATGAGGACAAAGTGTTGCATGGGTAAGAAAGGAGGTAAATCTTGGAGGGATTAGGGTTGAGATTGAAGATGATCAAAATATGTCATGTGAATTTCTCAATTAATAAATACTTTTTAAAAAACAAGCTTAATTCTCTCTTTTCATGTTTATATCTTCAAATTTACTTATGTAAATTTATTTACGTCTTACATCAGATTCTCAAATGTGTCTTTTATCTAATAGAACTAGGCTCCCAAATGATAAATTACATCTATTAAATAAATATAACAATTGGTTTTGTTTTCATGGATGATTTAGAAATATTCATAATTCATAATTGGTTTAATCTGTAAAGTGTGCACATAAAACTGAAAATGAATATTTATAAAGAAAAGCACACCATATCCTTGGTAGCTTTGCACATTTATATTTTAGGTTTTGGTCTCCTCCTTTGATTTCTTTACTAACTATCCAGGCATCTGTTGTCTGCCTAGACCAGAGGGCCTTTATAGTTTCAAACTCATTTATACCTCTGTCCCTGGTAAACAGTTAATGTGTCTCTGGGATTCATTACTGAGAGCAAGCAGAAAACCAAATGTCCAGTGGAAGAATATTTTGACCCTCTGACAGATGAGCAGCTAAGAAGCCCAAGTCAAAGAGTGAATATGGAACCAACTGAGTTCACCTTTTTCTTCTTCAATATCTGTCCCAGGTTTGCATTAAAGAACTCTTTCTAAACAATTATTTATTTATTTGCTTGCCTATTTCTTTATTTAGTCTCTTTCTCTGTCTCTCTCTCTGTCTCTGTCTCTGTCTCTCTCTCTCTCTCTCTCTCTCTCTCTCTCTCTCTCTCTCTCTCTGTTTGTGTGTGTGTGTGCGCGCCACACCATAGTGCACTACTGGAAGTTAGGGGACAACTTGTGGGTATAGTCTTCTTCCACTATTGGGTTTCAGAAATCCACATCATATACTCAGGCTTTTTGCTAAAGGCCTTTACCTGCTGAAAAATTTTGTAGGCCTCAGGAGTAATTGTTTTTCACAGCGGAATGTCTTTAAGAGACATTTTATTGGCATGTTCCTTTAGCAGAAAAATAGCATCTGGATTCCCCTTGTCTCAGGATCTTGGCCACCAAGCAGTGTTTTTCTTTGTTTTTTTTTTACCTGATTTTTATTGAGCTCTATATTTTTCTCTGCTCTCATCCATGCCTCTCCCCTCCCCTTCAACACTCTCCCATGGTCCCCATGCTCCCAATTTACTCAGGAGATATACTTCCCATGTAGATTGGATCTATGGATCCTCATTGTTGTTTAGGCTCTCTGAGATTGTGATTTGTGGGCTGGATTTATTTGATTTATGTTTAAAAACCACTTATGAGTGATTACATATGATAATTCTCTTTCTGAGTCTGGGTTACCTCACTCAAAATGATGTTTTCTAGCTCCATCCATTTGCCTGCAAAATTCAAGATGTATTTTTTTCTGCTGTGTAGTACTCCATTGTGTAAATGCACCACATTTTCCTTATCCTTTTTCAGTTGAAGGACATTTAGGTTGTTTCCATGTTCTGGCTATAAAAAAACAATACTTCTATGAACATAGTTGAGCACATGTCATTGTGGTACAATTGAGCTTCCTTTGGACATATACTCAAAAATGGTATTACTGGGTCTTGAGGAAGGTTGTTTCTTAATTTTCTGAGAAATCACCACACTGCCATCCAAAGAGGCTGTACCAGCTTGCATTCCCACCAGCAATGTAGGAGTGTTTACCCCACAACCTCTCCAGCATAAGTTGTCATCAGTGTTTTTGATCCCAAGAGTAATTTTTATTTAAACAAAATACAACATGGCATGAAAGGAATTATTCCAAAGTGGAATGCAATTCAGCGATATATACTACACCCTAAACACTATACAATTATAACCTACATGCTGTTTGATACAATACATCACTCCTTTAGAAAGCTTTGGTCATTAAGTGAAGTAATAAGAGCGGCAGTGGGGCTGCGTCCCCAACACCCCAGCCGCCTGCCCAGCTAGCTTATGCCCCGAAATAATTACAAGGACACTGTATTCTTTTAAACACTGCTTGGCCCATTCTCTTCTAGGCTAATTCTCACATATTAATTTAGCCCATTTCTAATCATCTGTGTGTAGCACCCCAAGGTGCACTTACCGGGGAGATTCTAGCCTAGTCCATCCTGGGTCGGAGCTTCATCCCGGGAGCGGGGCATGGTGTCTCTCTCAGGCGTCTGCTCCAGAGAGGAGAGCTGTTGAGTCTCTGAGCTCACATCCTCTTCCTCCCAGCGTTCTGTTCTGTTTACTCCTCCCACCTATCTTCTAACCAATAAAATGGGCCAAGGCAGTTCCTTTATTAGCCAATGACCTTCCTCCATCACAGACAGAAAAGGTTACGGATAAACAGTAAAGACAGATTCAGACGATTAAAACTTCTCAGTGGGTTACAGGGTGTTAAAAAAATAGACTTGGGAAGAGAAAATAAAGTTCTTTTAAAGGGAATAGAACAATATAAATATGATAAGCCACATAAAAATGAGAAATACAGAGAATCTGGTTCCTGAATGTTACTGGGTTATCTTTAATATTTTCAGCTGCTAAGAGACCCTGGACTATACAACCTGTAAAATCCAAAAAACCTGTATATTTGAAAAATATATTGACTTCAAAATTCAAGTCAAAAATTATGTTATTTTGGGGGAGAGTTTATGCTTTAATTTCCACAGAACATGAGAGGCTATGGATTCATTTCAGGTTAAGAAAAATTAGGTTTGATAGCAAAAGGCCACCTGAAAAAATCTGACTGCATACACAAAGAAATAAACCTAAAAGAGCTACAAGACATATGATATATATTTTACCTGCTCAAACATAAAACAAAAAAATCTTTGGCTGACTTACGTACAATACACAGTCTATACTTGTGTCAGATATGTTTGATACCTTTAAAAGTTTATGTATTTTCACAGCTAAGGGGTCAAACACCAATAAAAACAGATGACCCCCAGGTGTTTCAGCATTTCAAAATGTCTCTGTTACAGTCTCCTCAGAATCCCACATCCAGGACAGTTTCAAGGCTGCTGGCTGAGATGATATAAACTGCTGGCTGAGATGATATAAACACGAGAAAGGTGACTGCTAAGCTTTGCTAAGACAAGGGAGGGCAGTTCTTCAAAATTCCCTGCTTCACAGAAAAGTCTGTCCGATATGCTATACCTGTAGGCCAGAGCTGGATTCCCCAACATTACATAGGAACTTTGGGTGACTTGTCAAGCAGCCTGATACCCCTGTTATTAGGTAACCTTTCATCTCTCTGGGGTCTTTGATGCAATTGAAGACTAGATAATTACAGTTTTCCTTAGGAGAGAAAGTAAATTAGGTACAAATTTGGAGTCACAAAGATAAGATGAATAATGAAATACTTTCTTTAATTTTGTCAAATACAAATGGACTAATTATAACTGTAATTCTTACTTTGTTGTATATTTTTACTAATTTAAAGTGAAAAACTTCCATTTTAAACTGACAAAAGCAGGAAATGCTGTGGAATTATCTTTTTGTACAAGGTGAAAATTTTTCATTGTTATTGGTGTAATAAAGAAGGTGACTGGCCAGTAGATGAACAGGATAAAGTTAGGCAGGAAAGTATACAGACAGTATAAGGACTAAATTGGTTACGCATACATATATACAAACACACTCACACACATAAACACACACACACACACATATACACACACATTACACACACACATATAAGCAAGACAAGGTCAGACAGCCCTTCAACATTCCCTGCTTCACAGGAAAGTCTGTCAGATATATTAACAGCAGTTAAGAAAAGAGGACATGAATTTGAAAGAAATCAGGGGGTATGTAGGAGGGTTCAAATGAGGGAAAAGGGAGGGGTAAAATGATATGTCTTAATTAAAATAATGGGGGAGCTCGAGTAATGGCTCAGCAGTTAAGAGGACTGACTGCTCATCCAGAGGTTCTGAGTTCAATTCCCAGCAACCACATAATGGCTCATGACCATCTATAGTGGAGTCTGGTGCCCTCTTCTGTCAGAAAGTTGTAAATGCAGATAGAGCATAAACACTTTTCTAGGAGAAAACAAACAGAACTAATGAATTTAAAAATCACTGGTCTCATAAAGGAAAGCACATTCCAATCATTGATATAAAAATAACATCCACTGACTTCTCAGTGGAAAAGTTAAAAGTAAGAAAAGCCTAAAGCAAAGTTATCCACGTTCTGAGACCACAGGTGCCAACCCAGCTAACTTGACCCAGTAAAACTACTTTCTAGAGTTGAAGAAGAAAGAAGTTTTCACAATACAAACCAGCTAAAAGAATTCGTGTCCACTAAACAAGTCCTGCAGAAAATACTGTACGTGATAATTCCAAGTGGAAAGAGTGCTAAGTGTAGCCATAAGGACATGGGCTGAAAACAAATCAAGCTATAATTACTGGAACACAAAATAGGGCTATGAACACAAACAGAACAAAAAGATAGCAATGGACACACACCTTTCAATAGCTATTTTATTCACCAAAAAACACAGTTTATTTCAATGAATTCAGAAACAAAGCCTTTTTCTTTTCTGTTAGCTACCAGCAGTTCATCTTAGGACAGGCAGCACCTTACAGTGAAAAAAAAATGGAGAAAACTGTTCCAAGAAAATGGGACCATGGAAAAAGCAGGTTCTGCTGTCCCAATATCTGAAAAAATAGTGTCTAAATTCTAACTAGTAATGTGAGATAAGGAACACATTCTTATAAGAGAACAATTAATAGAGAAGGCATTACAGGGATTGGATGGTTAGTTAAGTAGTTAAGAGTACTTGCTCTTCTTCCAGAGGACCAGAGTTTGGGTCCCAGCACCTACGTTGGGTGTCTCAAGCCTCTTGTACCTCCAGTTCCAAGGGATCTGGTGCCTTCTTCTATTCTGTATGGGTACACACTCACACACTAAGATACACACACACACACACACACACACACACACACACATAAATAACAATAAAAATAAATCTTTTGAAAAGTCTCTTGAAATTCTTCAATAATAAAATTATCACAATCAAAAAGGCAAAATAAAATATTTTATAAATAAGCACGTGACAGTAATTTTCACAGTTTTTTGGTTAACCCAATAGGTTGTCATTTAGGCATGTAGTAAATGAGATATTGTCCATAGTTTTCCACATAGCATATGTCTAATAGGGTTAATCATATGTTAAGTGTTCAATGGGTACCTGGGAGTAGTACCTCACGGACGAGGGAGCACAGCTTTAAAGGTTTGCTGCCTCACGTATAAAAATGGTTTTAAGGGTGCATGCCTTTAATCTCAGCACTCAAGATGCAGAGACAGAGGCAGGCAGATCTCTGGGTGTTCGAGGCCAGCCTGGTCTACAGAGTTCCAGGAGAGGACCCAAAGCTATACAAAGAAAACATGTCTCAAAAACAAATTACAATTTTTTTTTTTAGAATTCGCATTGAATTTCATTTGGAACACAATAAAATAAAACAGGTTCGCCTTTCAGTGAAAGTAAGGCAAAAAAAAAAGGTAAAAGAAGAAACGCATGAAAAATTATTTATCTAGGTAAAAGCTACCAATATTTCTGTTCATTTCTTTTTAAAATCACATTTTTCACTTTATCAAATATTATCAAACATATCTGTAACAGGTAAGAACATGCACATGTAACTGGCTACTATCATGGAATTTCAACTAAAGCCTTATACTCCATCTTCCTGTCTATAAAATTGTTGTAAGCTTGTTTTATTAATGACTTAGCTGCAATAAAGTAAATGAAAACAGGCATTAAATGCTTGCTATCCCTGTCAAATGAACACGAAAGAAGTAAATTAGAATTACAGTGCTGCCTCCAAATCATGCCTATGCTTTATTTTATCCCATGACACGGTTTTGTTTGGAACTTGAGTGAACGATGTTAAACTCCTAAGGAGAAATATCACTACAAGATACTGAACCTAGAAAGATGTCAGTAATGAAACCTTGTTGTACATCTAGAAGTGGGAAACCTAAATTTACTCGCGTTTAAGAATGTTTCGTTCTTCATCCTTTTCTTCCTATTCTTCTTAACTACAGATAAAAATGAGAGAGAATGACAAATTATACAAGATTAATCTGCTTCCTATATTTAAGAAAGTGAGCAGCCATTGGTGCATGTCTGACATATTTGTGTTTTATCTCAGCAGTTACAGAAAATCATCATGCTTTTCTCTTATAAATTAAACCCAGAACCATTAGGGTGCTTATGCAACAAATCAAGTGATTACACCAACATTTTGACTACTGGTGTGTGTGTGTGTGTGTGTGTGTGTGTGTGTGTGTGTGTCTGTGTTTGTGTGTGTGTGTGTGCTCCTCTCTGAATTGAACTACTGCCCTGCACATTCCAACCCCATGAGCCACAACCCCAGTCTTGTGTGAGGTGTTTATTCTTCTAGAAAATTTTTGCTGTCATGGAAAGAAAGCTGTCGAGCTAGAAAAGCCAGTGCCATTTGCACAGGTGATGCTTCCTTACCCTCCTGGGCCCTTGGCTTCTGCATGCTTTATGGAGCACTCAGCTGTGAAAGTACAGGGAAAAAAGGAAAGAAAGAAGGACAGAGAAAGGAAAGAGAAGAAAAATGCTAATCACTTAAAGATACTGAAAGAAAAAATTTCTTGAATATTAATTGTAGGTTCGGTGTTGAATTGTCCTATTAGGACTACATTTCTTTGGACTGGTATAAAATATGAAAATCTATAGCTAAATGAATATTTAGTTGTTAACCATTAAACATGATTCTAATTGAAGTACCAGCTGTTTACTATTTGTCTGTAGGAGGTGACTGCATAACTGTGGCCGAGCACTGAGGATGCAGCTAGTGCCCAACCCAGCCACCACCACCGTTATTCTGACAGTTGTTCTCTGTACAGATATTGGTCTGGATTTGATACGGGTGTTAAGTCTAATAGCTTTACTACTTGCTATTAGTCTTACACTGATGGACAAAACATTTCAGAATAACCCAGGAATCGCCACCAAGTACACACTACAATTCAGATTAGCAAGTATATGGCGATTTTGTCTCAGTCCAAAATAGCTAAATTGAATTTTGTTTGGAATCAAAGTAAAGTTTCCTCAATTAATTAATTAGAATTGAAAACAAGATGGCACAACTGACAAGTAACTGCAGGGATGGTGATGGATACTCAAAAATCAGCACAGGAACCTGGATTTTCCGGTGCTGCGGTCTGCTGGATCTGGGCTGACTTCACCATGTTCTTCTTGGTTCTTTTGTTCTTCTTCTTTTTCTTCCTCCTCCTCCCCCTCAAAGATGCCGGATTTGTCATTCCGGGTATCACAATGGGATTCGCCTGTTTATTTAGTAAAGATCATTAAAAACCCGACAGAAAAAAATAGCCTCATTCCCACCCAATAATGCCACCCACCTCTACTCTCGGGATAAAGAGGGGCAAATGAGTAACTACAAAACCAGTAATCACCTCCCTTCTCTCTGTTCATGCTACCCCTTCCCTAATGTTCACACCTCTGCCACCTGCTCATCCCCACGGTGACAATTCTTTCCCTTTTCCAGCAGATATCCCAAACAGTGATGTTCACTTCCTCTCCTTTGAGGAAGACATCAGAAGCATTGGTCCCCATTGCATGCATTACACCTCGGCAGTACCTGGGCAGGGAGATGCATGTTTGCCTCAAGTACGAATTCCATGGTTAATTTTTCTCAAGCCATGAATACTAACACTCCCTTCCCAGCACGGGCTCCAAACTAGTTCACCCATGCAGAGCATCAAGCTCCTAAGAGCCTCGACACCTTTGAAAGCCATAAACAGAATGAGCAACACCATTTGCTCGTTCTTTTATTGTCAGATTTCCGTTCTATTAGCTCCCAAGCTCTCTTTTGGACATCTGGGCTACATACTGAGCTCAAGGCCAATCTAGGCTACATGAGACTGTCTCAAATCAAAAACTAGTAAAAATTGCTATAGGCCTGACCTCCATCACAGAGATCCCCCCGCCTCTGCCTCCAGAGTGCTGGGAGTCAAGGCTTTGCCCACCACTGCCTGGCATGAACCAATTTTTTAACCAGATCCATTTGACCTCAGAGGCATTTCCCGCCCAGCCATGACTTTGCCCACTAGAGGCCAGCACTGAGCAGAGTCATTTGTTGCACCCAGAGAAGCCCTGATCTCATCCTCCCTCTCCCTCTCAGTGACAATCTTTGTCCTTATTCCCTTCCTCCCAACCGATGCCCAGCACTAAACCCCTCATCCAGGTCCCTAGAGCTTGTTTCCTTACCCTCTGAGGTCATGGCGTGCTCGGTGACTTCCTTTTTTGGTTCTTCTTCCGCTGTCGCCTGTACTGCCATCTCTTCTCCTGCTTGTTCCTGGGCTGCTGCCCTAACTGCTGGCTCCCGCGTGTAAAGACGTGGCTCTGGCAGGTAATGATCTGCTGCTTCCTCGAAGTCTAGAGGCTCCTCCAGCTCCGGAAATGTAGAGATAATCTCTGGCAAGCTTCGGGCCAGGCCTAGAGAGTATGAGGCCCGGGCCTCATACTCTGTGGCCCTCACTGTGGATGGAATGGGCCCGGATGGAACTTGGACCTGACTCGAGCGGCCAGAAGCTGAAGGACCAGGTGTTTCCACCATTCTGTGGTTTGCACGGGGGCGCCTAATCGTGGCTTGGTCGTTGTGATAGACACGGTTGAGAAGGGCACGGATCACATCCATAAACATAAATAGGAAGCCAGCCATTGGGAATCGTTGGTCAGCCATCATTTCTTGATCTCTTATGTTTTCCATCTCCTCCTCTGCCCCCTCCTCCTCAGCAGGTTCAATATCTGAGTCTTCCTCAGCACCTGAGCTCTCTCTCCTATCACCCGCTTCTTGCTGGTTTCTCTCAGGCCCAACATTGTCCACCCCCCTAGGATGAAAGGCCAGTATTTCTTCAATGGCAGGTGTGGCAGAGGCCCCATCGAGGCCGGACTCATGGCCCATCTCGCTGCCCCCTGCAGCTTCTTGTACCCACTCTCCCTCAAGGGCTACTGGGTTGTCTGGGGACTCTCTGGTTGGATCTTGATCCCCTGGGGCAGACATGACACTATAGATCCCTCACCAAGGCCTTGAGTGAGTTGTGTTAAGGACGACAATGGCTACTCGGACCGTAATGGCCAGGACGATGTTAGATGACTAAGGACCACGATGACAGGACAAACAGGAAGTTGCTGGCCCCAAAAGACAGTCGACAGGGGCGTTAGAGGAGAGGGGGCTTTGGAAGAGACAGTTGGTGAAAGGACAAAAGTCTATGATGGTACCTGAGGTGGTCCCATGGAATTAGTCGGGACACGAGAGGAGAGGAGGCCAAACAGGGTGGATGGAGGCCATCCCGCGAGGCTCTTCTAACATCCGGGGACTAGACAGGAAGTACTCATGTCACAGCTTGTAGGGGCGGGGCTTAGGAAACTTAATAAATGCCTTTGTCACCACATAGCTTTAAGATGATTTGTTGAAAAGAGAAGATTGCCATGGCCACCAGCCAGTGATGGATTGAAAATCTACCTTTTCTAGAAAACACCCTCCTTTGTTTGTTTGTGTCTTTAGAAAAAACAGGGCTCTCTTTATGTTATAGTCGGTTCTGTCCCTTCTCTCCCCTCTTCTTTGAAAGCTATCTGTGCTTTTGTATGTTAGGTGAGTGCTGGAATCTAATGGGATCAAAAGAGGACATAGCATTCCTGCTACAATAGTGTTAACCTCATTTATGAGCAGGGAAGTCAGTGCTGGGAACAGAACCAGGGACCTCTGGAAGAGAAGCAACTGTTCTTAGCTACTGAGCTATCTCTCTCCTGGCCAAACCCTATCCTCTTGATTCTATGGTTATCAGCTAAAATATCGTTGCCCAATATGAAGGATCCTAAGTCAGGGAAGCTTCTTCTCTAGTCTAGAGAGTATTTTAGGCTTTCAAGTTCCCAGAGAAAGCTAAAATTAGCAGTATGCATTTCCACAAAAGGAAAGAAAACAAATTTCCACAAATACTTTATATTCAAACACAATAAATGCATTTACTTAAAAAGGAATAAGGCCAATGGAAGGCAAGCACTGAAAACTTGGTAGGCCAATATTGCCTAAATGGACTTCAATTTTCAGTGTTCTCTTTCATCAAAATTGATTGTAAATGTTCATCTGTTGATTTGTATATATATGTGTGTGTGTGTTTCTGTGTGTGTGTGTGTGTGTGTGTGTTGTGCATACTGGAGGGAGCTATAGTGGGCTACGTGGAAGCCATTATCACTGCTGGGTAAGGCTTTCAGGTATGGCCAGATGGAGGAGACATGCCTACAACCCTGTATGTAACTCCTCATCCAGGCTCTGTGAGGAAGTTTAATAAACTCATTCGTTCCCTTGAATGAACTTTGGCTGAATTGTGACTCTGTCTTTTTCTTGGGATCCCAGGAGCAGGGGTAGACATTTCTTCATGTCTACCTCAGAGAAGGGCGATTTAGCAACACTTGGCATTGTCCATAAGATACGACATACATAAGTATAAACTGTGAAGTGAAATCACGAGTTACATTGTCTCTCCTGTGGAGAATGAGCCAAGTGCCCAAATGAAGCTGTGTGAGGGATGAACGTTTGCAGAGGGAATTTCGATGCAGTGGTCTGTCCCTAATGGCTCTGTAGGTGCAGTGCTCAGGGCATGGAAAGTGCAGAAGCACTGAGGCACCTTAGTAAGGTGACACCCACTGAGGCAGGAACTGTGGGGGGTGAGCGGTGTGGGGTGGAAAATCAAGGATGCTATCTTCTAGGTATTATGGAATGTCATACTGATTGACAGGTGGCTATGATGATGTTTTGAGAACATGTCCAGGGTCTACCGCAGACATTTAAGTCCGGGTGGGGGGCGCTTTGGATGGAGGTGTCAGCAAGCTGCTGCAAGGGCATCCTGACTGCTAATATGAGTAACGAGGGATCTAGCCTCTATCCAAGGTGGAAGGCATCCTCGAGGGAGACTGCATTGTGAAATCAGAATTGAGTGAGAAAGGGATATGAAGTTGGGGGCTTTAGCATTGGCTTCTTAATTAGTGGGTAAATTGGATCAAAGTGATGGAGAAATGGAGGTATTGGCCTGCCATTTTTTTATGCCTAGTTGTCGAAAATACGAAAGAGGCCCATATTAAGCCAGTAATATAAAGCCCCCTCCCAAACCCCAAACCTATATTCTATGGCGGGGGGCAAGATAGCAAAGAGGGACTTACCTCCAAGCAATAAAAGTTATCCCTCAAGTCTGACCTTTGATACAGAGAAAGGGAAAATCCATGACCCAGGAGGCAGGCAGGGGTCGTAACAATGGTCCTGTGGCAGGAAACATAGTCATCAAAGAACATTCAACACTAATCGCTGGAATTAGAGGAAATCTTTAAACAAACAAGAATCTGTCACAGCCTGCTTATAGAACTATGGGATGTTGAGCAGACTCAATTCGAGTGTGTGTGCCA
Organism: Microtus oregoni; assembly: GCF_018167655.1. Taxonomy (NCBI): domain Eukaryota; kingdom Metazoa; phylum Chordata; class Mammalia; order Rodentia; family Cricetidae; genus Microtus; species Microtus oregoni. The sequence continues at coordinate 24,850 of NW_024545008.1, forward strand.
CGAAAGCAGAGAAACTGAGCAATATAACCATACATCCCTCCTTGAGAAACAAGCTGCATAGCCTGATGGTGTAGGAGGTCCTTCTATGTGTTGCTTATATTGGTTAATTAATAAAGAAAACTGCTTTGGGCCCTTGATAGGGCAGAACTTAGGTAGGTAAGTGGAGAAGACAGAACTGAATTCTGGGAGGAAGAAAGTAGAGTTAGGGTGACACCATGGATCCTCTGCCTGAGACAGACACCGGTTAAGAATCGTTTCTGGGAAGCCACTGCCATGTGATGATATACAAATTAATAGAAATGGGTTAAATTAAGATGCAAGAATTAGTTAATAAGAAACTAGAGATAATGGGCCAAGCAGTGTTTTAATGAATACAGTTTCTGTGTGGTTATTTCAGGGCTAAGCTAGCTGGGCGGCCAGGAAGAACAAGCAGGCCCTCTCCCTACAACAGCCTGAGGCAGTACAAAGGGAGCCAGACTCTGATGGACTAGCTCATACAAGCCATCAGAGATGGATTCCAAGAGAACCTAGACAAAGAGCTTTAGCAGCTTTGATGAGCCCTCTGGTGAAGCAGGATCTTTATGAAGTAGGAACAGCTTTAGAGGATATAAATGACTCCCACCAGCAAGCAAAAGGTGTCCTTAACCTGGGAGAGCAGCCTAGAGTAACAAAAATTCAAACTTGAAAAAGAGGTCTGTCTGGGTTACGGAAAGGCAAATGTGGCTAGATTTGTGGTAGGTCCAAATTCCTAAGGAGGGGAAGATGATGGAAAGCCAAATTTGGTGCTAAAGAACTTCTGGAAGGCCTTAAAGCCCAAGAAGCAATTCTCAGAAGGCTTTCGTGATTAAAAAGAAGAAAAAACTTACAATATAAATGCAGACGATGAAGTTTGTATAGGGGTTGGCAATTATCCCTCCAGACTAAGCAGAAGAGCTTAGTCTCCTGCATACTGCTGGAGTGTATTCTAGGAGGGGAGATGGTTTGCCCAGCATGGGCCTCTCCCCGGAGCCAGGTGTGGTGGGTGGAGCGACCGAAGCTGCAGCTACAGCCACAGCATCAGTCTAAAGCCTCTCTGACCTAGGAAGCCAGATGGAGCCACACAGGTAGCAGGGGGAGAATAGGACCCCACTTATCATTAGCCCTGAGCAGGCCTGAGCCACATGAACTAGCCCCACCAAGCTCATCAGGGCTGGGGAAATGCAGGGAGGTCCCATGGAAGGTCTCCAGGGGATGGAAATAGAATGACTCAGAATGACTGATGGTTGTGAAAAGCTCACTCAGTGCCTCCTGTTCCAGCTGCTGGATGCAACACGGATCCGTGGAGGAAACACTTAATACTAATGGCTAGTCTCTTCTCTTGTTGTGTTAGACTGTAGTATCTCCTTAGTTGTGGCATTCTGTGACTATGGCCTCTCAAAGTGCTTCCCCAGGGTTATCTCCACAGCCCTACCATTCGTTATAAGATGGATCAGGGCTTCGCGTCATTGATCTGTCCGTTCTCTTCATAAAGGCTTTGTAACATATGGATATCATAACCCTAACCCTAAGTTTTCTGCAGATTTAGAGACTCTTTTAAGATATGTGAGAGTGTACGTAAAGACGCAAGCGCAGGGAAATATTTCACAAAGGGTACAAAGGCCAGGGGTTGTCCCGGAATTTTTGTAAGTGTTACGGTTGGGTAAGACTGAAGTGATAACAGACCACAAAATGATTGGGGGAAAGTTTACAATAAGCCTAGGCTCTGTAAATGCTGAATTGTGTCTAAAATGTATGACAAATACTCCTAGTAGCTATAAGGTGGTTAATTGGAAATCCCAGTATTGGAAGTAAGTTACTTCTTTTGCAACTGTTGGCCCCAGAGGCACCAATAACAATAAAGGCTATTGCCACAGTTATTTGTTGGGGTCCAGAACTGAACAGTAAGACCCTATTGCTGAAAAGGCTGCGTGCTTTGGCTGCTGTACACTTGAAGAAATAAAGTTAGAACTGGGCTCCAAGTGTCTTCTTCCTGGGAGCCAGCTCCTGTAGTTCCAGAAGTTGCTACTAAGGATGCTGAGGAGAATTGGGCCTCAAAAACCCACTAACTAATCTTGAATTCACAGAGATTTCCCCTGGTTCTGCTTCCTGGGTGCTGGGATTAAAAGTACACACCACTACACCCAACACACTGCATGATTTGTGATAGCACAGGCAAAAGGCACCAACTAGTGTAAAAATAGTGACTCCAACTGCTGTGTCCTGGAGACAGAGGAATGAATAGAAAGGAATGGAGACGCAGTCCCATTTGGAGCACAAAAAATACAGTTGCACAACACATATAGCCACACGTTCCCTCCATGGCTCAGGGAACCTTGGAAAAGAGGGCAATGTAAGAGCTGGAAGAAGAGGTAGACTGTGCTGTGAGTGGCTGTCCTCTGAGCCAGCAACTGCTTTCCTGGAATATTCAGCTATGCCCCTCTTGCAAAAGATTATCCCTACTAGGCTTGCTGACAGTTTACATCACCCCCGGGGTATTCAACTGCTCTTTGCCAACTGGCAACTCAGGACATGGCCTGGGGGAGGAGCCAGGTTTATACATATATATGCATATATATTTATATTTGTATATTTATTCCTGCAGGGTTAGGCTTTAGAGGTGAAGCTGGATAGAGGAGATATGACCGTGCCCCTGTAAGTAACCCCTTAACTATACTCTGTAAGGAAGCCCAATAAACTCATTAGTTCTCCAGAGTAAACTTTGGTGGAGCCACACCTCAGGTTATGGTCGAGAACTTAGGAGAATGTATAAACCTTGCTTACATCTCCCTTTGGGCAGGAATTTTAGCAACACTATACGATAGAAACTATGCATCTGTCTTTCTGAGGCTGACTTAATTCACTTAATATGACAATCTCCAGTAGCATCCATTTTCCTGCAAATGACGCTACTTATCTTCTTTACGGATGAAAAACATCTCTCTGTGGTGTATACATACCACATTTTCTTTCATATTTCCTCTGTCATGGAGCACCCAGATCGATCCTACATCTTAACTATTGTTAATGGTGCTGAAATAAACATTGGTGTGTATCTCTCTGATATGCTTACTCAGAGTCCTGTGGGTAAACACCCAGGAATGGTATAGTTGGGTCACATAATAGATCTGTATTGCTTTTAGAAACTTTGATATGGATTTCCATAGTTGCTGGACCAATTTACATCCTCAAAACAGTGTACATGGATTCCCTTTCGTCCTCATCCTTACCAACACTTGCTGTTATTTGTTTTCTCAACGACTGCTACTTTGACGGGAGTGGCATGGGACCTCAAAGTAGTTTTAAATTACATTTTCTTGAAGGATAAGAGCATTGATCAGTTTTGTAAAAAAATAATGGTCATGTGTATTTCTTTATCTCATTGTTATTTTACTTTTTATTTTTGAAATTCAGATATTATTATATCATTCTTGCCTTCCCTTTCCTTCCTCCAATCCCTCCATGCATTCCCTAGAGGGCTCTCTTCAATTCACTGCATCTTTTTTTTAATTGCTGTTTTACACACACCAGCACACTCAAGCTGCTCAGTCAACATAAGATTATTCATTTGTATATGACTTCAGAGCTGGCCACTTGGTATTATATTCGCTCTCTGTTTTGATTGAGTCATTGTTTCTTTGTTGATCACTGTTTTTGAGCTCGCTGGGTATTCTAGATGTCAATCCTTTGCCAGATGTATAGATGACGAAGATTTCCGCCCATTCTGCTGGCTGTCTCTTTGCTTGGCGAACAACTTCCTTTGCTTGGGCTGAAGCCTTTAAATTTCCTGAGGCCCCATGTATCAACGGTAGGCTTCATTTCTTCACGTTAGTGTTAGGAGTCCTCTTCCCAAACCCCATGTTGACGCCTTTATCTTGAACAATTTTCTTTTTCCTCTAGCAGTTTCAAAGTTTCAGGTGTTTTATACCAAAGTCTGCGGTGCATTTGAATTTCAGTTTTTTTAAATTATTTACATATTATTTATACAGTGTTGTGTTTGCAGGCCAGAAGAGGGCACCAGATCAAATTACAGATGGTTGTGAGCCACCATATGGTTGCCGGGAATTGAACTCAGGTCCTCTGGAAGAGCAGCCAGTGCTCTTAACCTCTGAGCCATCTCTCCAGCCCCCTGGATTTCCGTTTTTTACAGAGCAAGGGTAATAGATCCAATCTCGCTCTTGTTCCTGTATATCTCCAGATTTCACAGCGCTGCTTGTTTAAAAGGCCTTTTCCCCCTCCCGTATATACTTCTTACACCTTTTCCAAAAAGCAAATGGCTAGAGTTGTATGGGATTACGTCTGCGCCCTCTGCTTTGTCCCATTATCTGATCTTGTCTCAGTATCACGTTGTCTTGTTACTATGGCTCTGTAGTATAACTTGAAATCAAGTATGGTGCTACCTGAAGTGATATTCTTTTTTTGCTTATGATTGATTTGGGGTAATTGTGTTTCCATATAAATTTTGAGGTTTCTTTAATATTTTCACAAAGGATGACATTGACTATTCTTTATTTCTCACAGGAAGCTCCATTAGAACAGGAACCTTGCTCATATTTTGCGACACTGTGTCTCAAGCACCTACTATAATGTAAAGTGATCACTGAGACAAAGAATAGCTCTCCTGAGCAAAGAATGCAATTGTAGGGTGGGTTGGAATTCCTGAATTGTCCAGGGCACTCTGAAGTAGTGACTGGCATCACAAAGGCTCAATGTCATAAGTACAATACAAGATTATCCAGAATTTTTTGTTTTGTTTTATTTTTCATTCTTTTTACTGTTTTAATTGAGCTATATATTTTTCTCTGCTTCCCTCCCTTCCTCCTCAATTTTTTTTTATGTGATAGCACGTCAGGACTTCACTGTCCCTTGAAAATATAACATAATGCTGCTCTCTTTCAAGCTTCCCGTTCAGCAGAGGCTATGGCACACTCTTAGTGCATTTTCCAAAGATTGCCACTAGATGGAGCATTGTGACCAATATCAGAATAGATGCCAGGCTTTGCAGCAACTGTTAAGAAACATAAAAGGTGTGTGTGTGTGTGTGTGTGTGTGTGTGTGTGTGTGCGCGCGCGCGTGCGCGCCGCAACAGTAAAGATACATGAAAGAAGTGTGTGTGTGTGTGTGTGTTTCTGTGTCTGTGTGTTTCTGTGTCTGTGTGTGTCTGTGTGTCTCTCTGTGTGTTGTTTTTCTTGACTGTTCTGACCAGGTCCTCCCATTTCAAGACAGGGTCCTGGGCAACTCCTTCAGGAAAGTCTTGGTTTGTTTTTCTTATTCCATGTTCATAACAAAAGCACATCTGTTTTAAAGTTTCCCCCATCTCCTAACCTACGACCACCAAGCTCCCCCAGGTCCTCTTCCTTCCCGCTCAGCATTGCTCTGACCTTTTCCCTCTTTTCTTTTACCTCTCTATCCTTTCTTCCTCTGCTTTTTTTTTTCTGGCAACCATACTTTCTCAGTTTTCTCACATGTAAAACGAGGACGAGGGTAGCACCATCGGGAGGGAATGGAAAAAAAATTAAACGGCATATATTATTGATCTGATTTGGTATGGAGTGTCTTCTTATAGTCTCACAACATACTACTCTAAGCCACACTGAGATGGAGGCTGCTTCCTTCGAGCAAACATCGTCACAGGAATACCTATTTTCAGAAACGTGTTATATAAAGGGAACTATGCTCAAATAACGTTGGGAGGGAAGATGGGCGTGCACAGATGCGCTGCCTTATGCTGTGCCTCACGCACAAGCCTCTGAGTGGAGCAGAGGGGAAGGCATAAAAGAAGTAGTACAAAGAACTAGGAGAAGGAGTTTGCCAGGGCCTCCATCAGTTTGCGGTGTTTGTGTACCAACCAGCCTGCTAATTCTTCAGAAACTCTCATTGCACTGGTGCCTCTCAGGTCCACGCAGGACAAAGAACCAGGCAGGGAAAGAAGGGAAAAGAGCAGGGCAGGGCTATAGCTCAGCCATCCCAGCTTGCAGAAATAAGAAAAAAAAATCAGGTCAGATAGGCAGACAGGTAGGCAGACACACACACACACACACACACACACACACACACAGAGAGAGAGAGAGAGATATATATATATATAGAGAGAGAGAGAGAGAGAGAGAGCAATCAGATTTTCCTTCTCTGTCTCCAATGATTAGCAGAAGGGGATGTCTTTATTTTATCTTAATAGTTTATTTTTATTTGAATACTTATTTTCATTTTGAGACAGGATACAGACCAGGATGGCCTTAAACTCACAGAGATCTGCGTGCTTCTGCTTCCTGGGTGCCAGTATGCTAAGCTTGTGCCACCACACCTTAGCTTTTTTAGTGTTTAAAGGCTCATTATCTAACTCAGACTTCCCTCAAACTCACCATCTTTCTGCCTTAGTGTCCCCAATACCAGGAGAGCAGGCATGCATCCCCATGACTGACCAGGAGGGGTTCCTGATTCTCTTGAGTGGATCATTGAAAGAGTCATCGAAGAGACATTGCAAATGACTCGAGCTCAAGTAAATGACCGTGAGGTCTAGCTCAGAACCCTCTATGATAGCAATCAAACAACCCCCTTTGTAGTGCAGCCAACTGGCCCCTGCACTGGGCTAATTCACCTTCAAAAGGTCATTTGGAACTACTTAGCAAAATACTGCCTCATGACACCACTGACCTGCAAACCCTTCTGGGAGTCAAACGAGGGTGCATGTACATCGTTATAAGACAGGCAGCTGAACACGAATTTGGGAGCAAGTTAGTAAGCAGTGTTCCTCCACGGTCTCTGCTTCAGTTCCTGCCCCCGTGTTCCCACCTTCATCTTCCTCTCAAGCTTCCCTCGATGACCGGCTGTGATCTGCAAATGAACCCTTTCCCCAAGTGATTTTGGTCAGGGTGTCTGTCACAGAAACAGGAACATGAACTGGGATAGGGTGTTAGCTCCGAAATATTCCAGAGGCCAGGTAGATGGCGATACATCAGTTTGGTCAGGACAAGAAAATAAAGGGTTGGAGGTTGACATGTCTAGGTGGCGAGAGCAACAAGGAGTCCACTCAGATGGCACACTTGAGAAAGTCCCCTGCAAATGGCCTTCAGGGAAATGCTGATCTGAGAAAGAGAGAAGCATTTTTTTTTCCATTCAGGAGTGGAAGCAGAGCTATCAGCTAGGCCATGGTGTTGCTAGGAGCTGCTCTGGCAATGGCTGCAACACTAAAGTAGGTCTTGGTGTTCTGTTGAACATAATGCCACAGGATGCCAGCCCCAGACAAGGCAGCTCTGTGACTGTGATGGATCCAGACAAAGGCAGGACCACTCTGTAATGTCTGGATTCAGACAGACCGTGAACACGGCCCAAACCACAGCAGTGACCGAAAGAATCCCACTCCCAGCTACCATGAGTTCCTGTTGCTTTTTGTCCACTCTAGTCTCCCCTCCTGCTGGATAGGGCTTTATCAAGATTCTCCATTGCAGAGTGGTTGTGCCTCCTGACATGCCCAACCTAGAGGAAACCACAGCCCCTTCCTCCAAACCACCCAACCAAAGTCCAAATCCCACAACATCCTGGGGCGGAGCTGCTTCATGGTTCGTGTTGTTTGTTCTCCCTCCCTGCAGTAAGCAAGAAACTTATTTTGATGGAATACATGTGTGTGGTGCCAGTGTCAACAAGTGGCTGAGGGCTCCAGAGACAATCCTCTTACACAGGGTCATCTGAACTGTTCCCCGAAGCAACAGCTCCTAAAATGATAGAGGCAATCATAGGATAGTGTAGGAACACAAGAACTTCTTTGCACACGTTTTTTGTTTTTAAACAGTTATTGTCTGTTAGGAACTGGGGATGAAACAAAGACAGACAGGCACAGAGACAGAGTGCCTGCGCTCCTCCCGAGAGGTTGTCTAGCCTGGGAGTTGAGAGCACAGCTTGTAGAGCCAGCTGCTGGGGTTCTTATTCCAGCTCTGCCACTCACCAGCTGCCAACAGCTCACAGTCCCACCATCCACTGTGCATAGTAATTTCCTATTTTCCTGGTCACCCTCCAGTGAGGGGGATGACTCAGCTATCCGACACTGCTGTTCCCACACCAACACTTGGGATGCATCTTTCCGCCTCCCAGCAGACATTCATCCAAGGCTGGGATTTCTCTGTGATGATGGCAAAGAGCCCAGGGAAAAAGGTCCAGATTGGAGTCTAGTTAAATATGGAGCTCAGTGTAATTTACTTACGGTCTTAGCGCCTGCAGGAAAGCCACAGCTGACGTGCGTGGAAGGAACTCCCTTCTGGCTGCTTCGTTATTTCCTTTTTCTTCTTTTCTGCTTAACGCTTATTTATTTGTGTAAATGTATGTGGGCACATGCCACACTGTCTGTGTGGAGGTCAGTGGACAATCTGCACAGTTGGTTCTCTCTTTCCACTGGTTGAGTGCCAGGGATCAAGCTCTGGTCCTCAGTCTTGGCAGCAATCACCCGTGCCCACTTAGCTGTTTTGCCACCCCTTACTTCTGGTCGTTTCTTAAATGCTTAATAAAGACGTGGATTTGATGACATCTTCCCTCAGCTGTATTTTGGAACACGCATTTGAGCGCAGAAAACCTTATTGTCGAGACGTGAATGGCCTGATGGAGAGACAGCAGAACACTGACCAACCCAGAAGAACCCAAACCCAGAAGAACGCACTAAAGTCCAAGGTCCCTCGAAAGGCCACCTGCACTCCTAAACTCAGGGGCTGTTCTCACAGGAAGAGTTCCCCATTCATCAGGCGAGACCAGGAAAGCCTTGTGATTCAGAAAGAAGGGTAGAACTAAATAAAATTTAGGTCCAAGATGTTTCCTCTGTCCTAAGGGCATTTCGGAGTGTAGCTTTTCTTTCCTTAGAAATGGATTAGGAGTGGTAGATAATTTTGAGACCACTAGAGCTCCACAAGGGTGATTTCCCCAGAACAGTGCTTGAAACTGTCACATTTGACTGCAGGCTCAGCGCCCCCGACAAGAACATTGTCAAACAGCCAAATGCAGTGACTTCAGATATGCATTTTCCTCTGCCGAAAAACACATAGACCCAACCACAAGTGTATGAAGAGCTGCTAACTCTCATCTGAAGAGTACGTGGAGCATGATTCCTATGCCTCTCGCATCCTCAAACTCCCATTCTGCCCTGAACTTCTCTGAGACCAGAGGTTTTTAATCTATTACTAATTTAGTCTCCAGTCCCTACGAAACCACTCTTTATTCTGACCTATACACATTCATTACCGCGCCTAAACATAGGGGCAAATATCGATGAGAGCATTCAGAAACTGGAGGAGTCTCCCAGAAATAGATGTGTAAGTGCTAATGCAATTATCTTGTCGGGACAAAAATAAACAAATGTACATCCTGACGTTCTGCTTTGTGCACTCCGCTGTATATAAATACCCCCCTTAGTCTAAACAGTCTTCTTCTTGGATCGAATTAGTTAGATCAGTTAAATCTGGATGAGTTCTGTGGCTCAGTGGACGACCTTGCTTCATTTACTTGACCTCTCCGAGCTTCCATCTCTTTGTGTCTAAGCAGAGAAAATAAAATCTACTCCCACTTTATCCTTGTCTTGTGGATCAGGGGTGGTAATGTGTTTAGTTGCTCAAGTAGAGAGGAAGTGATCACGAAGTATATTAGCTGTCATTATTTAAGATACCCCCCAAACAATTTTGTAAATCCCTTATTGCAGAAAAGTCCACTTTTAAGGCGAGAAAACAAATGTGTTCATGGGATTTCACAATTTCAATAACTTAGGTGACAGAACACGCAGACTTCTTAACTGCAAGGCAGCCCAGTCTGGCCCACACCTGTCATCTGTGATTGGCATGTAGCCCAGCAGAAGTTCTGCAAAAAGCTGGGGGGAAAGGTAGCACAGACCTGAGTATGTCACCAGTGAGCTCCATGAGACGCACTGAAGCCACACCCTATGCTAGATGACGTTTGCCTGCATCCACGTGATCGTCCTTTGACCACTGTGTCGGGAACAATTAAGCCATTTTTCACTAATCTTGCATTTGGCTTCATGCATACAAACCACTACCAACGCTTTGATTCTAGCTGTGGGTGTTTGTGTGTGCGTGCACATGCATGTGTGCGCGTGTGTGCATGCACGCGGAGGCACATGCTCTGGAGCCTGGCAGCCTTCCCATTTCCTACAACTACAATCTGGAAAGGAACGACTATGTGGCACAGTGGCCCTTATCAGCTCCCAGAGATACTGAAAGCACACTCTGTGCTGAACGCAGTTCTCTGAATCTATTGTGGGAAACTTTGGAACACGATATAGAGGCCTACTGCAGACTTTGCATTCTTGGGAAGAAAAAGAAAAAAAATAAACATAAAGCAAAAGAGAAAATCTTGATGGATGTGCTGTTTCTAGAGAAAAAGAAGATAGCAAATTAGTCTTTATTTTGAAAGCTACAGGATCAAGTATGTCAGGCACCAGGGAGACACTCAGTGTCCGAAGGTCAGGTTCTACTGGTAGTGACAAGCAACTTCATCTTTTTACCTTGGTCAAACAAGTCATTCCATCAGCAGTAATAGGGGAATCCCAAGATACTTCCAACCCCTCGAGGAAGGCCAACAGGCTAAAATGTCCATGCATTCGTCATCTAGGGTATACCCACCAGCAGAAGGGATCTTGAGAAACCTATGCTGTCTCGTGCAGAGCCTGTATCATTCATGTGCTTCCACAGGGGCTGAGACCTTGGCCTTTACCTTGGAAAACTCAGAAGGTAGTTCAAGGCCTACCTCTTCCTGTAGGGTGATGAGATACGGGAATAAACCTTCTCATTAACCAAATTCCTGGTAAATGAAATTTTTAAGACCTAAAGTCTAAGTTGGTAATTTATAATGAAGGATAATCTTCCACTGATTCCTATCCAGCAATTATGTCCAGATGTTGAGATTCCACCAAGCAATCAAAGCTCTGGAATACTTTATTAATGATTCATATTCTTTGAGCCTTTACTATATGATAACAAGTAAGATATTCTTTTCTTTGCACTTGTATGTGAACTACATAGGCATGTTCATGTGTGTGGGCACACATGGGTATGTGTAAAAGTGTGTGTGTGTGCCAAAGGTTGATGTTGCAGGTCTTTCTCAATTGTTTTCCACTTTATGTATTGAGATACGGCTTCTCACTTGGCCCCAGAGCCCACTGAATTGGATGGTCTGTCTAGGAATCTTGTCCCAGGGATGCCTAGTCTCTGCCTACCAAACATTTATTTACAGGTGAGACATCACATCAACCTGGCATTGGCACAGGTAATGGAGATCTGAAGTCAGACCCTCAAGCTTACACAAGCAAGTGCTTGCCCACTGAACCATCCTGTGAAAAATTCTCGTATGACTTATTCCATCCAAATGCCCCAGTATTCTTGTGATATGCTATGAAGTACTATTTTATCTCACTTGTAGATGAGGAAATTAAGCCTCAGACAGAAGCAATCTACATATGGTAAGTGGCAAACCCATGACTCTAAATCCATTGAAGGCAATAATAATAGTGATAATGATGATGATAATAATAATAGAAATCTCGTTCCTTCCTCAATCAGCTAGGAAGAATATGGAAAGGAGTCCCCTGAGCAGAAAGCTGCCTCGTCTACTGCTTGTGACTCAGCTGAAGCTGTGACTCACGGAGCACTGAAGGTCACCCAGCAAGCTAGATTACCCTGAACTTTAGTATTAGAGCCTGTGAGTGAACACTGCAGCTTGGTGGCTGTCCCCAACTGACCCCTTTCCTCACTAGTCTCCTAAGGCTGTGCATTCTTCAGTCCTTTGCTCCTACCGCCCTTTCTCACATGTGATCAAAAGGGGCAAATAAGGTCCTTCAGTGTGCTGCTTGGAGAATGTGAAGGAAAGAGATGGGTTCGAAGACACCAAGGAGTTTACAGAATACGTCCTTTCCAGCATTCAAGAATTGAGCATCATCCTAGATGTGTCTCGTAGCATTTGCATCATTTATGAGGGTAGGGACTCTGGTCCCTGTGATAGAGCTGATGTTAAGCAGAAGACAGATGTTCCTCCCATGAGAAGATGAGAAAATAGAACACATCTCTGTCTCTCCTCTACTGTCTGAGCCAGCCTGGAAACCAAGACTCCTAAGTCAGAGCTTGTCTCCGCAGAAGGTACAAAATAAAATAGTTGTTTTATATCATGCTCTGAAATCCCCATAGTGGGGTTAAAGGGGCTGATTAATCTATTTCCATTTGGTTTGCAGAGGTGTTGTTGAAGTAAAGTTGCCAATTCTCTTGTAATGAGAATCTCTCGTTGCTCAGTGGGTTATGGGATGGGAAGAATGAGGACCCGAAGGAATGGAGTCCCTAAACTCTATTCTTCCCTTTCTCATCACTGAAGCAGAATAGCCAAGACAAACTTAAGCTTCGGAGGATTTCTTTTGGACCATAGAGTTTGGGTCCATCAAGGCCAGGAAACAGCTGGGGTGGCTCCATGGAAACAGGATTTGATTTTGTTTCAGCTTTTTTTTGAGGTCTCACTATGTAGCCTTGTCTGGTCTAGAACTCATTCTGAGGCCAGATTGTCCTCAAACTCACAGAGATATGCCTCCCAAGTGCTGGGATTGTTTTTAAGATGTGAGCCACCGCATCTAGCACAACGGGAGCTTTTGACCCATCTTGGTAGACCAAGAATCAGAGAACCCTGTACAGCAGTGGGGTGGGACCAGGCTATAACCGTCAAAGACCTATCTATGGTGATCCAACTCCACCCTCCATAACCTCTGCCTCGGGGGTTCCACAGCCTCCTAAACAGCACTACCAGCTAGAGCCCAGATGGTCAAATACATGAGCCCATCGGGACATTCTACATTGTAACACAAGCATGAGATGTTGGCTCAGGTACCATGCCTCACATGGTTTACCTGCATTTTTTTTAAAACTCATACATCACTTACTCCCAAAGTTTAGTTGGCTTTGAAGGCATAAGAATGGACATCCCCCGTTCCCCAACAAAGGGGCCTATGTCCTCTTGCCAAGGTAGCAGATCAGCAGAGGATCACGAAGTCTGGGTAGATCACAGTTTTCTAGCTTCAATATTCCTTTCTGTGTTCTCTTGTTTGGTCCTTTGACTTCTTGAGGCATCCACTGGCCCTCATCCTGGGAACACTGAGGTGAAGGTCCTCTTGACAGTAGGACACCGTGATGCGGCCGTGGACCTTTGTCAGTCCTACTTCTGTCTTCCTGGAGGGGTGGGCTGTGTATCCTTCTTTTGCCTTGATTATGTAACCATTGGTCAGCCACTTCCCATCATGCTCTTCTCTGTCCTAGTTGTACCTCTCAACTTAATGATTTCATAGGTTACAAGAGGTGTGGCTGCTAGGTTGCTACGGAAACCTTTGCTCTATTGACTCTTTTCTCCCTCTAATGAAAAGTAAAAAAAAAAAAAAACTTAAAGCAGCTATTCAACTAAGACTTGAGTACATTTTAAGTGTAATGTTCTTTTTCACTCTGGGGAGTGTTTGAAAGCCTGTACTTCCAATTCAATTTGTTTTCTTGAGCTTTTTGCTGTGTTTTATGTCTTTATACTTCCACCCAAATATTTTTTTATTGATTTTTGAGCTTTACATTTTTCTCTGCTCCCCTCCCTGCCTCTCCCCTCCCCCCTTCACACATCCCCCAAGGTCCCCATGCTCCCAATTTACTCAGGAGATCTTGTCTTTTTCTACTACCCATGTAGATTAGATCCATGTATGTTTTTCTTAGTGTCCTCATTGTTGTCTAGGTTATCTGGGGTTGTGATTTGTAGACTGGTTTTCTTTGCTTTGTGTCTAAAAGCCACTTATGAGTGAGTACAAATAATGATTGTCTTTCTGTGTCTGGGTTACCTCACTCAAAATGATGTTTTCTAGCTCCATCCATTTGCCTGCAAAATTCAAGAGGTCATTATTTATTTTCTGCTGTGTACTACTCCATTGTGTAAATGTACTACATCTTCTTTGTCTATTCTTCAGTCGAGGGGCATTTAGGGTTTTTTCCAGGTTCTGGCTATGACAAACAATTCTGTTATGAACATAATTGAGCACATGTCCTTGTGGCACAATTGAGCATCAATGCCCAAAAGTGGTATTGCTGAATCTTGAGGTAGGTTGTTTGCTAATTTTCTGAGAAATTGCCAGACTGATATCCAAAGGGGCTGTACCAGTTTGCACTCCTATCAGCAATGCAGGAATGTTCCCTTTTCTCTGCATCCTCTCTAGCCTAAACTGTCATCAGTGTTTTTGATCTTGGCCATTCTTACAGGTATAAGATGAAATCTCAGAGTTGTTTTAATTTGCATTTCTCTGATGACTAAGGATTTGAGCATTTCCATAAGTGTCTTTTAGCCATTTTAGATTCCTCTGTTGGGGGTTCTCTGTTTAGGTCTGTACTCTATTTTTTAATGGATTATTTGTTATTTTGATGGCCAATTTCTTGAGATTTTTGTATATTTTGGAGATCAGACCTCTGTCTGATGTACAGCCAAATGTTTTAATTGAGTTCTCCAAAAGGAAAAATAAAAACTTGGCATTCTCTTGTGTTAGTATGTGGCATTACCAAACAACTTTCTTCATTGTTGTGCCTACATTTTCTAGCCGACAGAAGACACCAGAAACATTTGACAGTGCATGCAGAGGAGAGTTGGAAGTTGACAGGTCTGAAGTCACATGCTAACAAGAATAGCCACTGGAAATGGTGCATGCCTGTAACCTCAGCCCTCTAGAGCTTGAGAGGCCATGCCATCACAAGTCCAATGTCTGCCTGTGCTAAAAGGGAAGACCTTAGCTGAACAAAGACAAAGAAAGAAACAAAACCAAAATGCAAACACACACGCATACGTACATGCATCCAAACAAATCAGCTAAGAGCTAGAGTCCAGGCCCAGGAGAGGAGGAATCAAAAATCCTGCACAATAAGGTTGCTAGGCAATGAAATGTAAGACCCCAAGTAAGTAACAAAGGAACAGCATAAATCTCTTCTGAGATAAGATTGGGCAGCAACCCCAGGTGTGGTAATATTGAGGAGTTGTTTGGGGAATATATAGATATTATTATTTCCCTAAGTCTTTGAACATAATCTGTAAATGAAGATAATAAACTTGTCTTGCCAGGTTTAATGGCACAGAAGTATAATGTCAGCAGTTCTGGAAGTTAAGATAAGATCACGAGTTCAAGGCTTGCCTAAGCTACAAAGTCAGTTCAAAGCTCCTCTGGACTACATAATGAGTCCCTGTCTCAAAGCAACAAAAAGAAGTCAAAAGAGGGCTAGGCACATAATTTGTGGTAGAAATGCTTCTTTAGCATGCTGGAGGCCCTAGGTTCAGTCTCCAGCCCCCGCTGACACATACCACTGTGTGTAGCACAGACTTCTACTTCTGTTCCTTTATTAAATACCATCTAAATAGAAATCGTGTATTCTTTGTGTAAACTCAGCCTCAAGATATTCCCCTGAGCACACCAGTGCCTGTTTCCTCTTCAACACTCTGTTCTTCTCACTGGTAACCATGCGCCCTTTTGCTCCTCTCAACATTCTCCCCATATACTCTAGCGCTTCCACTGTGTCCAGAGCTTTCATTTCAAGTAATAGAGAATCATAGTTTACAAAGAAATAAAGGGGACTTATTATTTTCTTCTAGTCTTTATGGCTAAATGTGAGACTAAGGGGACTAAGATGGGTCAAGAGGGACCCATTTTAAGCAGTTTTCGTTCCCAATAGAGCTCACTCCGAGCACAATCATAGCTCTAAGTTCTAAGGGCCCCATGTAAAGCCAAATATGTCACCTTTGCCTTAGATAAAATGTTAGCCAAGGAGGAGGAAAGAAAG
The DNA here is from genome assembly GCF_018167655.1 of Microtus oregoni. Taxonomy (NCBI): domain Eukaryota; kingdom Metazoa; phylum Chordata; class Mammalia; order Rodentia; family Cricetidae; genus Microtus; species Microtus oregoni. Next base: position 40,677 of record NW_024545008.1, read on the forward strand.
AGAACAAAAGGAATGTGGGAAGTAAACATTTTAAAAAGTATGAGCCTTCTTCGCCGGTCACCATTACCAGCATCTCTGATGTGTGCAGCACTGCTCAAAGTAACCTAAGTCATAGGAACCCTGAGGTCATCACTCATCCTGCTCTAGATGCCTTGACTTATATTTTTAATGTGCTCACTGCTATGATGTGGATGTCGACCTGCAGCAAAGCAGTTGGGGCTGGACCCTAGCACTAAGGGATTTAGGGAGAAAACGAATCCATTGAAAGTTTCTCAGTTGCTCAAGAGTCCCTAGGAGAACTTGAAACCAATATCAAGTTCATGCAAGAAAAAGGACCAACCCACTACAAAAGCTGCCCGTGTTCACTGTTTCCACTGTCAGCTTGTCTCGATTTCGAATCACCTGGGAGGCAGAGGAACCGCTCTGTGTGTTAAGGTTTCCATCAAGGATTAAGTGAGGGGGTTTAGTGCACTGTGAATATTGGTGGTGGCACTATGCTATGGACTGGGGGGGGGGTGGATGGCATAAAGGCCTAAAAGGGGAAAGACATTCCTATTTATTTGCCTTTAGACTCAGCATGATACAAATCGAAATGCTTGGCTATGCCTTCCCCAGTCTGATAGACTGAGAACTCTGAAACCGTGAGACAGAATAAGCCCTTCCTCCAGTAAGGCCTTTTGCTGGAAAGGTGAAATCCTAACTGAATCCTAGTCCATTCGTGACACTACTGCAGTATCCACCACTGGGCACTACCCACGAGAGCCCACCTCGTCATTACTCTCAGGGTTGAACCACAAGCTTCGTCTTGACACATCTGGGCAGCTGCTGCTGCTGCTGCTGCTGCTGCTAGGGAGGCTCTGCCTTCCACAATTATGCATCTGTGGAAACTTCCCCAAATTTTGAAAGAGGCTTCAAATTCAGGGAAGAATATTTTGCTAGCCTTGTCATAACAAAATGCAACAGACTGAGTGGGTTTAAAAACAAAAATTTATGTTCTCACAGTTCTGAAAGAAGTACAAGATCATGACGCCAGAAGATTTGGGTTCTCATTGGGGTCTCTCTCTCTCTCTCTCTCCTTTGCTGTGTACTTACACTGTCCCTTGTCTTCATGGAGGGACATTAGTTGGATTGAATTGAATTAAGACACACCCGAATAGTTTTATTTTAACTTAATATATTCTGAATTTATCTTCAAACTGTCACATTCTAACATACTAGGGGTTAATGACTTCAACATTGAATCTGAGGATGGTGATGCAATTCAACATGGATGACTGTTTAGTTCCTTGAGATTGCTGCCCTGCCTTGGGCACTGCTGGTTTGAAATGGCTTCACTACTTCATTCTCTCCCAGTCTGCAAAAGGCAAACTAAGCTATCCACTCTCCTACATCTTAGCCACCACTAGTCACATTTACCCAGAATATATTGTGCCTGCATTTAACAAGATTAAAACATGTAGAATTCTTAAACATCTAGATATGATAGCTTTTTAGATGATCTTCTGGACTTCAAATTGACCCATCAAATGGTGGTTCTTTCCTGTGTAAGTGTCAACTCAAGACCCAAGGACCAAGTGACTATCTTGCTCCTTAAAACAAGTTTTGGATGCAATGATCCAAAATGTGCTCCCACACTCCACTGCCTTTGAAAAGTTCACTGTGTATATTCATCACTTTTGATCTAGGAAGGCCAAGCTGTATATAGGTGCCATGTTTTAAAGACCAGAAATGCATTTTTCAATATCCTTCTAGGTTACTAAGGAATGTTAACTCAACAGCCCCTATTTTGCAAAATTCTTAATTTTTTTTTGGGTTAACTGATATTAATTTTTCCCAATGGATGGGCATTGGTAGAAGTGGCCCTTCTAACAATATATAAAGATGGTTTTGTTTATGTGCCCCCCACACATATGTATATGTATATATTTACATATTCATTCTGTCCTTAGCCAACTAGAATATTCTCCCCTTTAGCCCTGCAGCTAAGAGACTGGAGAGTAGGGAAGAGATGTAGTGCTACCCCTGAAGAAAGGGAGCCACTGGAAGACAGAGGCATCAACTGGATTTGTAACACATGTATTAACGTGAGTTCCTGAGTTGTGGGAGTGTTTTTTAGAGTATCTTATATTTGGAGTGGTTTTACAGAGCAGAAATCTTTGAGGATCATGTCGGTAATGCAAATGTACATTGTGAGATCATAGAAAACTTTCAGATTAGAAGTCAAAGCCCGTTCAAGGGCGATGTGGGGAGCCCCAAGCAACAACAGTCAGAAAGTAAGTGGATGTGTAACATTCAGAAATTGTCTGTGGGAGAAGGGGCAGAGAACAGAGGCAAAGTGTGATGCTGAAGAAGGAGGAGGGACTAAAGAAGTAGTCTATGACTGTGCACCCAAACAGGTGAGTCCAATCATGGAAAGGCAAGGATAGCAAATTCCAGAGAGAGAGAGAGAGAGAGAGAGAGAGAGAGAGAGAGAGAGAGAGAGAGAGAGATCACTTTATTCCAGGCTCTAGAGAAGAAGAGAAAGACTTCCCCAAGGGGCACAGATCAGAAGCCAGAGAGCAAATATAGCAGGTTGCTGAGTGAGTGTATGGCAGGGGAAGGAAGAACACTCTGCTGTATCTGCTCATTTATATGGCTTTGTTTCGCAAAGGCAGAACAATCTCTAATCAATGTTTTTATACAAAATGGCCCCAGAAAGATTTAGTGAATATTTTATAATTTGATCATTGCTAAGATTCTATGATGTCACCATATAGCCAGCATGCTTAGTAGACTAATCCAGAAAGGGGGGAGGGTCAGTCTCAAACTTGTCTGACTGGAATAGGTGATCATCTAAAGACAAATCCAGATTTAGCATAAAATCTTGATATGAAAGACCCCCCAAAAGATTTCTGAAATATTATGGCAATCTCAGGTTAATACAAGCTGAACTGACTCAAACAATTATGCCTTAGAGACTTCCTATTATGTGTGCAGAAAGACTTAAATGGAATATATGAATTGGATCATTGATTGAAAGTTCTGTAAACTTCAGGTAAGATATACACAGAGTCGTGTGTGTGTGTGTGTGTGTGTGTGTGTGTGTGTGTGTGTCTTTTAAGAGAAAAGATACGGGCGGGGAAGAGACAGAAATCTTTAATAAATAAATAAATTAAAAAATAAAAAAAGAGAAAAGATATGGCCAGATAGTGGTGGCAAACACCTTTAATCCCAGCACTCAGGAGGCAGAGGTCTCTGTGAGTTCGAGGCCACCCTGGGCTACGAGAGCTAGTTCCAGGACAGGCTCCAAAGATACAGAGAAATTCTGTCTCAGGGGAAAAAAAAACCAAAAAGAGAAAGAACAGATACATGTGTTCCACAAATATGTGGTGCTATCTGCTTAGATACCAATAGGTCAGGATGATGGAAGAAAGTTTAATCATATACTGAGATGACAAAAAAGCACTTAAGCGGAGACTTCTATCTCCTGGAAGGATTTTGGATTGGTGGGTCTTGTTTGTTATATTTTGTTTCGCTTTGCAGAGTAGAAATGGGACCCAGGATTTTGCACATGCTAGGTGAGTGCTCTACCTCTGAGATTCAACTTTAACTAGCCCAGGTAGTTTCACTCTTAGTCGGCTCCATTTAGACAAGGCTGGGACCATCATGACTTATGCAGCAGAAAAAAAGGTCAGGAAAGGTTAATATGAGCTAATATGAAGTTATTGTCCATTGAGTAATGGTGAGTTAGTACATACCCAGGCAAGCTTCTTAGGAGAGACAGATGGCCATGCCTAATTGGCTTAAATAATAGCTATATTGATTTTTGGTTTGGGCTTCAGAAGGTACATTGGTCAAAGGATGCAATTATAATCAGACTAAAAGCTTAAAAATTAGGCAAAGTTTTGAAATTAAGTGAAATTTTTTAGTCCATTTATATCTTCCATAAAAATGTCCTTTTGTAGATGAAATCCCGAGTTGGTTTATTAGGTGCAATTGCATTATTAAGATTTATGGAGGCTAGAGAAGTGCTGTTCACCTCAAAACTCAAAGGTCACATGTGTTTTGCTTTGGCAGGGCTTGCTCAGTGTTTTGATTCTCTTGCTTGTGATATGGCCCAGAAAAAGGAGTGTCATGTCTGCAAGCCATCTCTACAGCAGTGTTAATTCTGTCAGTTGTGTTGAAACACCTAAGAAACACAACTTAGATGCTACAGGGGAGGGACTTTGTCTTCTCAAGCCTCCTTATTTTTTTCTGTTTTCCATTTTCAACTGACTTTTGCAGGTAACACTTTAATAGTGGACTTCATTAATATATCTTTGTATAGATACTGTTGTGCCTTGCTCATGTTGACTCACTACCAGCTCTAGCCTTTCTGCCACATCAACCAGTACCCTTTGCTCCAACCACAGTCTCCTTTTGTGTTAGAGATTGATTCCACATTTCAGGAAAATGTGATACTTATTTCTTCCTTCCTGTCTCAGCGAGACAGTTGCTGTGGGACCCCTGCTGTGATGAGACACCATGACCAAAAGCAACCTGAGGAGAACCGGGTTGCTTTCACTCCCAG
>NW_024545009.1:0-22500 GCF_018167655.1 Microtus oregoni
CAAATCCTACACCTGGCCCCACTGAGAACGCTTCTGCTCAGAGACCAGCATTCTCTGCAAATACATTCCAGGCGCAAATCCAGAAGCAGAAGAAGCCAGCCCATGTCTGAGGACTGTGTGTGTATGTGTGCATGCATGCATGCATGTGAGCATGTGTGTGTGTGTATGTGTGTAAGTTCAGCTCATGGGTCTGAGCCATTTCCCAAGCTCCCCGTATAGACCAAGCATGTGGTACTTACCTTCACTAATTTCACCTGAAATCACTCTCAATATTTCATTGCTACAACCTCAGCCTACAAAGGAGGGAACAGGAGTTAGAGAGGCAATGCGACTCACCCAGGGCTGGTTGCTGAAAAATGTCAAAAGCCAGATTGAGCCCTATTCCTGACTCTAAATGACAAGACCTTTGGAATTTTCAAAACCTGTATTCCCTGGCTTTGAAGAGAGACAAATGGAAAAATATGTATAACAGGCAAATGCGGACAGACACGTGTGTTGTGTCTTGAGCACCATAGTGACACTGCATGCACGTTGATCTGTGTGTGACGATTGCACCAGTGGTACGGGTGCACATATGTGCTGTGCTTGCATCTGTGCTCGCCGCGTGCTCGTGGTGCTGTGCACACATGTTGTGTGCACCATACTCCTGTCTTATATGCGAGGATTTCAAGGAACCCCTGGTGTTCTGACAACTCAAAGGCCAGGAATCACAAAATGATCAGCAATGCCAGGTGTGGGGTTGAACCAGAAGGATCATGAGTTTGAGGCTAGCCTGTGCTACATAGCAAGACCCAACCCTTCTCAAAAAAAAAAAAAAAGAAATAGAAAGAGATGATTCCAAGCCTTAAGAGAAACCTAAAAGGGTGTGGCAGGGAGTCTGACGGGAATGGGTGATGAACAGCAAGTAAAGGCGGCCACGGAGCAGTGAGCTAGCTCAGCGAGTAAAGGCGCTGACTGCCAAGACTGCTGACCCAAGTTTGATCCCTGGAGCTCACATGGTAGAAGAAGAAAATTAACTTCAGAAAATTGTTCCCTAGCCTCCATGAATGTGCTTTCCTACCCCCAAAATGAATAAATGTAAAAAAAAAATTAAGTCATAAAATTTAAAAATAAATCGGCCAGGTCAGGCTCCTCTGCGGTGAGGTGAGGAAGGCACCTGAATGAAGAGGACACCGGGAGGCTATCTGGAGAGCCTGAATGTTACAGGGAGGGCAGCCTGTGTGTGCTGTCAGGAAGCCTGAGACCTGCCTGGCCTCCCAAGATCGCCTGGAGTATCCAGGCCTCACCCCGGCTGACCTTGGCTTTCTCTCCTTTTCCTCTTAAGCGTCTGCTCTCAACTCCACGTTGTTGGAAGTCTCTCTCTTCCCAGACTTCCTATAGCTCCGCAGCCATTTCTTCTCCCTCACCATGCTCGTCCACCTCGGCTCCCTGGAGACTCCCGCTGAGCAGCTAGCTGGAAACCGGCCTTGTTCCCTAATGAAGGGCTAGGGGCTGTCCCCATGTCCTTATCATGTCGTTTGTCTGTCTCCCTGCCCCCCAGTCCCAGTAATGTGGCTTCAGGGATTCTCTGGAACTTTATTTTTGTTTTCTCTCTTCCCTATTTATAGCTCTCTCCCCTCCAAACCATCTCTGCATCCATCTGGTTGCCTAGAAACAGGCTCCTGGGCTGAGGGTGGGGGAAGGCCAGACAGAGCCCAGGCAGGGGGAAGGAAGAGATGTTACCCACTTCCTGTTCAGCACTGCCCCGAGGCTTCCAAAAGCCCACTCTACCCTCTGTCCAGCACCCGTGGATGTTAGTTAAATGGTAATACAAAGTGACAAGCAGTAGCAGCCTTTGTGGAGACCTTCACAGCTCCGAAAGGGCAGGGTGGTGATTTCTCTCAAGCCTCTTACAGCCTACCTACCAGAGCCTGGGCCCATGGTTTCCATATAAGAAAATGGAGGTTTCCAGAAGAAAATTCTCCGAAACCAAAGCATTTTCCAGGGAAACACCATGCTTTGAATATTGATCAATGACAATGAAAGATTTGAAGGCACAGACAATTCCGTGATCCACTAATTACAGGGAAGGAGAGAAGTTTTAATCATCCATCTACCATTCTCTACTTAGCCATGCCTCTCACTGCCCTAACCCTGGCTCGACTATGCCATGCCACGGTACCCTTTTGATGCCCCTAATGCCTTCCAGTACCCCACCCACCATGTTTCTACCAGCTCCTCTGCTCAGCTGCTCCCTGCTCACCTTGACAGGCTGGACCAAGGAGGCCTGAACTTTTGCCCTGGTTCTTTCATCCCACGGACGTGTGATATTGGCTAGCTCACAGGACTTTGATTTCCTTGGCTCCAAAGTGAGGATGTGTGTTTCCACCGCCGGATGGGAAGGTCTTTATCAACTGCAGAGTGAGAGATGCTAACTGGGAGTGATCAATTAGACTAGTTAATGGCAGTGTTATCGGGGGCAGGGAGCCAAAATGAGTTCAGGGATTAGACGAGGAGCTCCTGGCCCATTCCTGGTGGAATAAGAAGCAGGGACTCCTGCATTGTGTCTCTTTCTTAAGTGCTCTGTCCCCTTTTGTCCCCCCCCACCTGCTCCCTGTTCTCCCTCCCCAAACATCAAGGCCCACCCCTGCCCTCCAAATAGGCTCTATGAGCAGAAGGGGGAGGGGCTGTCAAGAGCAGCTGGGCCATGATTCAGCCTGAGTCACCCATCCAAATCCTGGGCCACCCCAGCCTTCAGCTGTTAGGAGTGGGGAGTTGCAGGAGGGTAGGGAAGGGGCCTATGTGGGCATCAGAGTGTGAGCTCTTTCTTATGTTTACTTTCTTTCAGTACTGGAGATCAAACCCAGAGTGTGGTATATGCTACTGCCACACTGCAACCACAACCCGTTTTTATGTTTACTTCTAGACAGCCAGGTTCTTGTTCAATTGCCCAGGCTAGTCTAGAACTCATTATAGTCCAGGCTAGCCTCGAGCTCTCAATCCTCCTGCCTCCTGAGTATCTGGGAATACATGCCTGCACCACCATGCCCAGCTAGCTGTTCTCAGGCCAAACAAGGATCCTCGTGATTCTTGGGGCAGCAGGGTGAGGGCCTGGGAGCAGTATATGTGGGGAAGTCAGGAAGGCCTTGCCAGGTGTTAGCTCTCTAGGCTAACTGGGGGTCAGTGCACAGACATGGGTGCTGCATGTGTCTGTATGGCCATAGGACAGCTCCTGGCTTTGTCCCATTCTAACTGTGTGGCCCTAGTGAGTTACTCCTCTCATCTGACCAGTGGAACTCATCATTTTCCATCTCAGTGGGCTTTCCTTAAGAAATAAGATGAGGTGGAGCACTTAGGGAGCACTAACAGCATCACCTGGGAGGGGCACAGGAGAGGCATGGAGCCTGAAGGGGTGTGCGGCCTGACGGCTTCTTGATGAGCATGAAAACTTGAACTGCACTCGTCTCCCTGAAGCACAAGAACTGTGTGCAAGAATGATGCACAAAGATGGGTTTGCACGCAGGAGCTCACCATAATCCTAATACACACACACACACACACACACACACACACACACACTCAGGCACGCGCTATCCCTGGAGGATTCGATTTGCTAAAAGCTAAAGTCTAGCATAGATCGGAACCGATGTTATCAATTGGTCATCTCAAAGCCTTTAGTTTCCAGTAAAACTGGAATGAGGTTATCTGGCTAGAGCCCAGGAGTGGGCGGTCCTGGGTGTGAAACACGATTGTGTTTGAAATAGACATGAACATGATATGGACATGACAGAGAGGGAGGGAGAACATGCAATACACATTGTGTGGCTTGTGAGCATGTGCGTACAGGCACTCAGAGTGGCACTGGGGGCTGGCTGCTTCTCTGCTCCGATACAGTCTGCTTGTCTCCATGGTGCCTGTTGCCACACACGCTCTCTTTACAGAAAGTCACTGGGATTGTTTATTCCACCCCCAGCCTGGGCACCCGCCAAGGAGCGGCAGGCGCTTGTTTATCTTCTGGTGCATGCGAAGGTGTATGGCTCCCCAGCCGCAGTCCAACCTGAGGCACAAACACACGGATACATACACGTACACAGATACCACACGGGTGTAGATAACCATGTAGGTTTATTATAAGGTGAGACCAAGTTTCAGGCCATGGTAGATTCTCCATAAAGGGACACATATAACTCTCCAGAAAGCTCCTAGTATGCACGACACATATAACTCCAAGTAGGTACGTCATCAGTCTAGCCTCACCTAAAATTACAGACAAGTAAAAGAGCCACTCGCCCTGTGTTTGGTTCCCTGCTTCACCCTATCCCCAAAATGAATTACTGGATAGTGGCTGGCCAGATCTGGGTCATCACCTGCCCCATAGATGGGCGCAGAAGTAGTCCCCTAGGGAAAATGTGGGTACCACAATGAGAAAGGACATCTGTGTGAGACTCCATTAGCAGTGGTGATCTACACAAAGGCTACACGATGCCGGGCACTTGTGGACCTCTGAAAGCCTAGTGTTACACACGGTGCCATGAGGTTCAGAGACCTCGAAGCTAGCAACTGGCAATGCCAACACTGAGCACACAGAAGCTGCTTTCTTGCCCATTTTCTATTTCTCATTTGCTCTAGCAAGTGCTTCGCTGCCCAGAAATTTTAAAATGCGATTTTATTAGCAAGTCCCTTTGGAACAAAAGCAGTCATGAGGTACAGCAGAGGACCTATGGAAAGAGGCCTCAACCATGACCTCATAGCAGACACAGCCAGAGTTCTGACCTTACCCTTCAGATGCGCCCACAAAGAGGACTCTCAACAATCCACTACCCAAGTCTTTGTCAAAGAGAAGCACCCAGACTGCTGGAACCACTTGGCATAGAAAGATGCCTAGGAAGAGACCACAGGAGCTGAATAACCAGGGACAGTCCCTAAGGAACATCTGCCAAGTGTTGTCCTATGCATTCTCCAGGTCCTTTGCCCTTGGCCAGGGGAATTCTGGTGCACACTTACTCCACTTTCTAAGACTTCCCTGCAGATCTAAGCTCCAGGCATCCACTGTGACTGCTGTCTTCATAACCTTGTGTTGGCTGCTTCCCCTCCCTGGGTCACCTTCTCACCCCCTGCTGGTGTCCTAGCACCTCACAGGCCAGCCACATGCCTTTCATCTTCACCCCAGGCTCTCAGAGGCATCTCCAGGATCTGCATCTCATCCCTCCTTCCAGACTCCTGCCTCCTCTTGCTGGCATCTTTCCCTTTCCTTCTGTCTTGGCCCCTCCCATCCCAACCTCCTCTGCCTCTGTGGAAGATGCCACATTCATTTTTGTTCTTTCTTCTTTTCCTTTTTCCCTTTCTGGAAAAGACAGGATCTTATGGAGTCCAAGCTGACCGTAAATTTCTGGTCCTCTCTCCCCTCCTCTGAGTGCTGGAATTACAGAAGTGTGCCACCATGCCTCTTCTATTTCTCAGGGTGCAGACTTCCTGAGAACGTTGTCTCCTTGCTCACTGCCCTTCCTTCCTCCCGTTTTCAGAGCAGCCTGGTGTTTCCTTGGAAGGCACTAGGATTCTAATGCTTGCCTGCTTGTTTGAAATGCTCCCTCCATATGCTGACGCCCTCCCCACCCTCATGGCTGTCAGCTCTCCGTCGGGGTGCCTCCAGCTGTGGCAGCGTTAGAGTTCCACTCTGGACTCATAACTAGGGTGGTCATCCCACAAGCACCCCTTTTCCCCAACACACATACAGTATGTGTTCTCCATCCACAAGGTGGAACCTCAGAGGACCAACAAGAGCCTCTGTCAACATCCACCTCATGACTAAGGCCAGTTGATTCTCCCCCTCCCCAGGTAAGGGTTGCCTAGTATCCACCCCAGAAAAGGCTTCCGGGTCCCTTTCCTCACCTGAAACACTACCACGGCCTTCTCAATATACTTGGTTCTGCTCCAGTGTCGTTCTGCCTCTGGGGAGAATGTTGTAACTCAAAGCCACTTTTGGCGTCTCCTGGACCTCCTAAGCCTCAGTTGCTTCCTCTGTCACAAAGCCAATAACGCTCACCTTGAAGGGGCGGCCGGTGCAAGATGAGATGATGAGTGCGAAACAGGTTTTGTAAATTCTGAAGCTAATTAAGTACCCTCTTGGGCAGTAGGAGAACCATTTTCAGCACCAATAACAAGAGAGAGCGACTCTGTGCTGTCCGTGGTCCTGAAAACGGACCCGCGCTCCGTATTTATTCCGATGAAGAGGTCTGCATCTGAATTTAATTGTTCTAAGATTTTTGGGAACAGAGTCTCTCTGTTTTACTAGATAAGTCTTGCCAAGGCTGATATAGGACTCACTTTGTAGCCCAGGCTGGCTCGGAGCACAGGCTTATCGACCTGCCTAAACTCCTGAGTGCCTGGTTAGAGGCAGCGTCCCTAAAACTAGGCTTTCCTGTGAATTTTAAATCCTCACTTGCTATCTAGATTTTATTATTTTAAGTTGGTGATCAGATAAGAAGTGGTTCCAAAGACATAAGCCAAAGTGTGAGGCTGCGGGGAGTGACCTGTATGAATTTGCAATTCGACCTGGCCGCAAACAAGAAACTTATCTGTATTTGGAAAATGTGGTTAGAGTATCCCCTTGCTCCTGAGTGACTGGACTCGAAAGTCATTGACATCTATAAACCAAATTTTAGCTCTGTGTCCCTGCCTAAAAGTTTCATTTGCCTTCGTTATTATTTTAGCAGGTGGTTTTCACAATTCAGGCACAAGGATCTCTACTCACTTCCAAGACAGAGTCCTCATCTGAGAGGCAGAAGTGGAAGGGTCCCACTCCTCTGCTCAAATGTAGAGGGAAATGGGCAGTGAGTCCTCACGCCTTCTGCAGACTCAAGTGGAAGCCCTGGACATCGACTCCAGGAACCTTTTATTCCACGACCATTCTGAGGTGATTTAATGCTAGACCCATTTTACAGACCTAGAAACTGAGGCTCAATAAGGTGAGATAAATTGTTGGAGGGCATCCAGGGGGAGGACCAGAGGGTGGGAGGATGCTGCGGGGAGGAAGCAGGAATCCTCCCAGCCCAGGGCGGCCACTCGCGGGAGCGTGGGCAGCAGCGAAACAAAGGGCCGGGGGCGGGGCGGAGGGCGCAGAGGCCGGAAGTGCGGCCGAGGTGGGAAGCGGGAAATCTCCTCGCCTAGGCAGCTGGCAGATCGGGACAACCTGGGTTCCGGGGTCGCCGCCGCCCGTGCTCCCGCGGTGCTCTCAGCTGAGCAGCGGGCGGGCGCGCAGCCCCCCGGGCCCGGGCGGCGTCTGCCGGCCCTCGCGCGCCTCCGCGGCGCCCCCTCCCGGCTCTCGGGTGCGCCCAGCGCGCATGCCCGGGGCGGGGCGCCCAGCCGACCGGGGACAGCGCGGAATCGGGTCCACCCGCCAGCGCGGCCGGGAGCACCGGGGTGGTCTGCGCGGCGGGAACCGGAGCTGCGAGGAGCCTGCGCGGGTAAGCGGCCGGCGCGCGTGGGGCGGCTGGGCGCGCCGGCTGGGATCGCTGTCCAGGGTCCTGGACCGCGCGGGGCTCGGGCTGCGGGGCGGGGGCGGCGGGGCGGGGCGCGGTGGGGCGGGGCCCCGGTGCACTGCCCCGGCCTGTGGTGTGAGCAGGCCGCCCCGCATTCAGCCCCGCTGCCCGCCGCTTTGTTCCGCACCGCGGTGCAGGAGGGGGGCGATTCCCGCCACCGGGGGGAAGGGCTGCTCTCATTGATTCATCCCACCCGTCACACACCCAGTGTAGCACACACTCCTGGACGTGGTCGCACACCGCGATCATGCCTGGGAACCTCATCTTTAGATGAGGCCACAGGTACACACACACACAACCATGGCCCTTGGTCATCCCATCAGATTCACAAACCCGGCCACCTGTACACCCACCCAGGGCACTCAGTGGGGTCTACGCAGTCACAGCACCCATCCTGGATCAAGTCAGCAATACTCAAATCGACACTCAGCTGCCCTGCTCTGGCCAGCTTGTGCTTATGCCCCTTCTGCACCCTACACCTTGGAATAGGTTGTGACCCTTCCGCACACACTCGCTTTGTCTCTTAGCTCTTCTTCAGCCCACACTAGCACATGTCTGCACACCCTTGAACGTCCATTCTTGCCCTTCTGTGGACTGGTGGATGGACAAATGGACAGGTGGTGTGGGGAATGTCTCTCAGAGAAGGCCTTTGTTATAGACTCTGTCACCTGTGGTAGCTTGTCGCTGTGAGGGCACTAGATGAGGGGACAAGTGGCAGAAGCCTGGGGTTTTCAGTCACACTCACAGACATACACAAGCCTTTGTCAGTCTTGTTGCCATAGCAGAAGATGCTTGCAGGTGCCTGGCAGCTCTGGCCCTGGCTGGGGGTGTAGAGATGACTCCAGACTGGGAAGAAATCCTAGAGGGAATGGAAGAGCCAGGCTAGCCCCGCCTCTCTGCCCACAGCTCTGCATTCCCAGGATAGCCCAAAGACAAGGGCCTATGCATACCCTCAGGCTAGCTCTCCCAAGGTGAAACTGTAAGGCCACGTGATGGCAGATGCCCACGCCCACAGGGTCCCCAGTGGCCCCCACAAGGCATAAAAGCACAGGCCATCCTGTGCTCACAGGGTTGACAGACTGGGACCAGGTCCTGGCCCAGACTGGCATGAGCTGGTGCAGTCCCTCCACAAACAGTCCACTTGCTCATTTGCATACCAGATGAGTTGCCCCCTCCCCCATTCCCCTACACGGTCATTTCAGCCTGCTACCTATATGGATCACGCACACCTCCTTATGTCCAATCCAAATATGCAGCCGTGTGTCCATGAGGTGTGCGTGTCCCCAAAGGCATGTGTGTGTATGCAGAGACATTGACTTGCTCTGTGATGCTTTCTGGTTCTATTACCTATGAAGCCCATAGGATTTGAAGGATCTTTGGCCTAGGCCAAAAAGAAAGGGACTTTAGGAGCCAGTGTTTGGACCTGAATTCAGCCCTCCAGAACCCATCCAAAGCCTAACCTCAGCGCTCAGGCTGTGAGAGGGGAGAGGAGGATCCCTAGAAGCTGAAGGTGTACAACAGAAAGACCTTAGTAGTGAAGAACTGACCCTTGAGGTGGTCCTCTGAATTGCATGTGTGCATGAGAATACCCACATTCACACACGCACACAAAGAGGAAGAAAAGAGTCTAGCTTTAGTGTCCAGATGTTGATTGATAGACTGAGAAAAATCCAGGCTTTGAACCCCAGTCTTCCTCCTGACTTCAGGGTCCTCATCTATGGCATGGGATGATAAGGGCCCCCGTTGTCATGGAGTCTACATGGTAAAATGAGCCTGGGGGTTCTGGGTCCAGGGCTAAGCATGAGGTAGGATAGGAGTGGAGATGGTTTCTAGTGGAAGGATAGAGGAAGAGGATGTGAGGCTCCAGGCCTGGGCTGCCTTGGAGTAGTGGCTGGAAGCTACTGAGACTCCTCTCAATTCAGGAAGGATTTCCCCAGCCTTGTAAGCAGCAGATCCTTTGGGGTTTGTCTCTGGCCTTTGGAATGGGAGATTGAGGCTCCCAGAGTGGGAAAACCCACACAAAGTCACAGGACAAGTTAGTGACTAGGTTGGGGCTTGACCCACAAGCTGTCCGTCCCCTGTACTGGGCGCAGTCCCACCTCAGAAGCTGAGAAGCTGGAGCTGGGAACTGGGACGCCAATCTCTTCCTGGCTTTGCAGTAGGGGCATACAAACACCTGGCCATGCCTACCTGCCGGACTTCCCGCTTCCTTCTTGGAGACCAGGAGCATATCTCCTGCCGGACAGGTGTGTGGGCTCTAGAAGCACTTGGACAGAGTTACTTCCTGCTTTTCTTGGCACATGAGTAAGGTGTGAAAACTTAGACACTTGCAGGGCAGGAAGGTAACATACATGAGGAAGTGATGATCAGAGATGAGTGGCAATGGACAGTTAGTATCCAGGGCACCATCGGGAGGGGGGATTGTGGCTACTCGCCTCCTTCAGGACACTCTTCTCAGCACCAGCTGGCTGTTGCTCTGCAGGAAGCATGCCCAGCTTGCCAATTTTTTTTTGTTTGTTGTTGTTGTTGTTGTTGTTGTTGTTTTTCGAGACAGGGTTTCTCTGTGGCTTTGGAGCCTGTCCTGGAACTAGCTCTGTAGACCAGGCTGGTCTCGAACTCACAGAGATCCGCCTGCCTCTGCTTCCTGAGAGCTGGGATTAAATGCGTGCGCCACCACCGCCCGGCTCAGCTTGCCAAATTTTAGTTTGCCAGAATAAACCTGGACATTGGATTTCCACACGGACTCTATCAATGTTTAGATGTTGATGACTTTGCTCCTTTATTTAAAATTGACTTAAGGTGCTAGAGAGGTTTGATCCCCTCCACCCACATAAAGAAAGCTCCAGAGAACCAGAGACAGGAAGGTCCCTGAGCCTAACTGGCCAGCTAGCCTGCCTAATGGGTGAGTCCCAGGTTCCAGTGAGAGATCCTGCCCCCAAAATAAGGTGGACAGCTCCCAAGGAATAAGATCCAAGGTTGACCTTTGGACATATGGACACACACATACACACACAGACATACACGCACAAACATGCACAGACACATATATACACACACAGACACACACACAGACACACACACAGACACACACAGACACACATACAGACACACACAGACACACACACACAGACACACACAGACACACATAAACACACACACAGACACATACACACACATACAGACACACACAGAGACACACAGACATACATGCACAAACACAGAACAGACACACACACAGACACACACAGACACATACACACACATACAGACACACACAGAGACACACACACATGCACAGACACATACACACACATACAGACACACACAGAGACACACACGAACACATAGAGACACATAGACACACACACATATACACACAGACTCATACACACACCTACACACATACAGACACACACAGAGACATACACACATGCACAGACACACACGAACACATATATACACACACAGACACACGCATACATATAGACACACACAGACAGACACACACATACACACACATGCACAAACACACACAGACACATATATACACACAGAGAGAGACACATAGACAAACACAGAGACACATACACACAGAGACACACAACACACAGACACAGACACACACAGACACACAACATACAGACACACACTGACTTAAAAAATAATTTGTTAGCATTGTAGGCCAAACAAGCATGTCCTAACGCCAGATTTTGCTGAATTTTGTCTCTGCTGCAACCATTTCAGACTCAGCCCCCCACCCCCGCCCCCTCCTGGGAGCACAGCTGGGCTCTGACAGGCTGAGTAGATAAAAACAGTCTTTCCATCTACACAGCCTGGCCCTAACGTGCGCAGAACCATGCACACCCCTCATCTACTCTAATTCTCACGACAGGCCTGGTGGGGAGGGAGGCATGAGTCGGTGTGAGTGGTGGGGTTAGTGAGAAGGGCCCTGATGGGAGACTCAGAGCTGCTGACTGGTGAGCTGTCTGCACTTTCTGCCCAGGCCACACGGAGGCAGGGGCTGCTGTGGGGAGACCCCTAGGATGGGCTGGACTACCGGTGTGAATTAAGGGGTAGTAAGGGCCGGGGAACGGCTCCTTTAGCCTTTTCTGACCCTTGCGGGCTGTACGTCCCTCCCTGTGTAATTGCTGGGCAGCTGTTACATTTCTGTGTTCCAAAGGAGGAAACTGGGAAGCACGGCAAACAGACCTTGGTCCTCACTGGAATCTGGGTACTTTCTCTTGGCCATCTGCCCAATCACTCGGGTTTATCATATTCCTTCCCACAGTCCCAAGGACAAGATGGGTCACAAAATCGACCGGAACAATTGTTTTGTTTGGCCTTCGTGTATGTGAAAAATGAGCCAATATTTAAAATATAAAAAATCCATATGTGTGACTTTGCTCAGTGAATTAAGGACCTGGCCACAGAACAGTCACTCACACTTCCTATTTAAAACACAGCAGTGTTTGCTCAGTACCCTTAGGATAGCACCCACCACTCCCACAAGGCCTCTCCCTCCTCTCCGCTCCCTCTCTGATACCAGTTCTGCTCCAGCCTCTCTGGCTTTCTCATGGCTGGCTCCAATGTCAACCTCCTCAGAGGGGCCTTCTTGACCACGTGTCCCGACCAGTGGCCCACTCCTTTGTCCTCACAACATCGCATATCAGAAATGACATCATTTATTTACTACTGGCTTATTACCCTCTCCTCATCCTTTCCCGTATCCCCAGCACATGGAATTTGCAGAGGTGTCCAGTAAGTGTTGCGTTAGTGGGTGCATTCTCATTTGTCAAAGAAGCTGGAACTGGGTGCCGCTACCGCTTTCTAGGATACAGTATTTTTGTCACGACCCCCACTGTGATCCTTCCAGGCACCTTCACTGGAGGGTATTGGGGTCTCTCTTGCTTCGGGACCTTTAGTCATCTCCTTTGCTCTATCCCAACATCACTATTGGTGGGCAAAGTAAACGAAGACAGACTCACGCATGCCGCTCATGTCCGATGCCTGCCTGTCCCCGCAGACTAGGGTTCTTCCATACCCTTGTTTTTATGCTGATGGAATCCAGATCCAAAACTTCAACCACACCCACGTGACTCTTGCACACCCCCCATAAATTAAAAAGGCATCCAGTTTCAGCTCTCCAAAACCGAGGAGCCTATAGTCCTCAGCAAGACTGCCCTCCTGTGTGTCCATCCCTGGGATGACTACCATCACCTCAAGCCTCAGACTTGAGATTTAGGGAACCCAGTGGTGAACAGTTAGGACTCAGCGGGAACCTGAAGCCCAGTCAGGGACTCAGGTTAAATGGACACAGGCAGCCGAGCCATGTTGGCACACACCTTTAATCCCTCACTCGGGAGGTAGAGACAGGCAGATCTCTGTGAGTTCAAGGCTACAGAGTGAGTTCCAGGACAGGCTTCAAAGCTACAGAGGAAGACTGTCTTGAGGAAAAACAACAACAACAACAACAATAACAAAAAAAAAAATGGGCACATGCAGAGTGATAGAAACCTGGGAAGGGGGATATAGGAAGGGGCCATGAGACTCCGGAGGAAGCTGGTGGGCAAAAAAGGCTTCCTGGAGGAGGGAACATTTAAGCTGAGAACCAAAATGTTAATGACACAGTCAGTCTAGGAGGAAAAGATTTTCACAGCAGAGGGTGTGTGGAAGCTGAGACAGGAGGGAATGCCAGCCATGGGTGTGCACAAAGCTCTCTCTCTCTCACTCTCTCTCTTTCTGTGTGTGTGTGTGTGTGTCTGTGTGTGTGTGTCTGTGTGTGTGTGTCTCTGTGTGTGTGTGTGTCTGTGTGTGTGTCTGTGTGTGTGTGTGTCTGTGTGTGTGTGTGTCTGTGTGTGTGTGTCTGTGTGTGTGTGTGTGTGTCTGTGTGTGTGTGTGTGTCTGTGTGTGTGTTGCTTGGATGTGAGAAGAAGTTATAGAAGATAAATACCAACAAAGAAAGGAGGTGACTATACAGGCTTAGACAAGCATTGGGGAGATGACTTCCTCACACAGATCCAGTAGAGGTTTCTCTCACTTTTCTGTTCTTTCAAAACTGTGCAGCCATGCAAAATGGAGTGGGAGCTCCCGTCGCCTCCTCAGGTTCAACACAAAGTGCTCCTGACCTGTTCGTGCTGCCAATCCTGTGGACACAGAAAGTGAGCAGTGCCCAGGAGGATGACCTGACAATGGCTGGGTCATTGGTGTAGGGACCTACAGTTTGAAACTGTTAGTTGGTGGTTTTCTTGTGGTTTGGGGAAGGAACCCACGGCCCTGCACACGCTAGGCAATCACTCTAGCTATCTAGGCAATCCACCGAGCTACATCCACAACCCTTTGCTGTTTTTTTAGGATGAATTCCTTCTGTTTATTCTTCTAAGTTAATATAGGGCTGGAGAGATGGCTTGCCAGTTAAGAACACTTAGCACGCTTGCAAAGGACCCCTACTCAGTTCCCAGCATCCGTGTTACAACCACCTGTAATTTCAGTTCCAGGGGGAGGAGTTCCAGGAGGAGGCCTCTGGTCTCCTCGGTTTATGCACACATGCACATATACCCATATGCAGAGAAACACCTGCACATAATTTAAATTGCGCATTTTCATTGACTATAGATGGTGTGCTAGAGATTCCCCATATCATCTCAGATTGACTGAGTCTCCTGATTGCATCCAGAGGCCACAGAGAGTTGCTGACCCACACTGTTTAGGGTTGTACTAAGTACACATTGTGCTATTTAAGCAACCGCAAGATCACCCACAGCATGCGTTTCTCAGGACACACGGCCACTGTCACAGCACGCGTGCAGTGCTCACCTACAACCCGAATTCAGACCCAAATACAAAGAAAGGCTCTTTCACCCTCAGATCCGGGTCTTACTATAGAGAGGCCATCACAATGAAAGTTTCACGAGATTTTATCTTGGAATTTTCTGCCTATAAATAATCCCATGAACACGCACATGGTTTCCCTCAGCCACACGCTCAGAATCCTGGCGGTCATGTTGCCCCTGTCCCTACGTGTCTTTGCTTGCTCAGTCTCTCTCAGGCATCTCTCCTCTTCACTCTACATGTTCCAGTGTCTGTGTGGTGGTCCATGTGGCCGTCTCACATACCCTGGCCATTTCTGACTTCCTCACCACCGGGGGCTCTCCTGTACGATGAGGTACCATCCTGTGTCTGCAGGAATATCCCTGGAAGGGGGCTTGCTAGCTAAATCACTGTGTGTCTTGTAAACACATGTAGAGATTGACAAACACCCTTCCTAGAAGAGTACAGCTGGTTTAATTTCCCAACAAGAATAAGGGGAGTCTGGGTCTAGGGGTAGCGCTGCTGGATGTCAGAAGGCTCATGCAGTGTTTCACATGGCTAATACGTCCTGAGGATTTCCTTCCTGTGTACATGCCTGTTGTTCTTGACGCTGATGTGTGGATGAGAACAGTAAAGTCCCCATTGCTTAGATGTCCTTGTGTGACTGCGTGTGTGTGTGTGTGTGTGTGTGTGTGTGTTATGATTTGTTTTGAAACCAGTTCTTGCAATGTAGCCCTGGCTGACCTCAAATTCAAGCTCCTGCTTTTGTTGTCAAACACTGCGATTACAACTGTGCCATCCCATGGGGCTAGCATTCAATGAACACAGATCTACAGCACAACAGACAGTAACAAGTATTTTGGATTTTAAAAATTCAGGAAAACAAAACTGGGTGTGGTCCCTTTAACCCCAGCACTGAGGAGGGAAAGGTAGACAGAGTTCTGAGAATTTGAGGCTAGCCTGGTCTACATAGAGAGTTCCAAGCCAGCCACACAGTCTACATAGTGAGACTGTCTATATAGACACACAGTGGATGGAGAGTGACATCAACATTGAGGATGATTAGTTTATACAGGATAGATCAGGAAAGACCTCAGAGAGTAAACCATGCAGGACCTGGAGTGAGATGGCTGGTGGAAAGGCCCTGAGAGCGTTGGGTGGTATTTAAGAAACCATGCAGTAGCCCATTGAAGCTAAAACCACACACAGAGAGGGGAGGATGCGAGGAGGGTGGACCAGACCAGAGACAACAGAACCAGCAAATGCAGGGTCTCCAGAGTTACTGTATCTGCTGCTTGTTCGCATCAACTGGGGAGATGCTGAACAGTTCTGAGCAGAAGGTGATCTGCCTGGGGTTTAAGATCCTTCTTCCCACAGCTTTTAAGAATAAACTGGATAGGGGAAGGGAAAGTAAGGGTAATCCAGGTGCAGAGTGTTGACGCATGGGGCCCAGGATGGCAGGGGCCCAGGATGGCAGCCAGGTTTGGATATGTTTTCAAGGCGGATTAATTATATTTCACTGATAGGTGGTTCATGGCCTATGAAAGCCAAGAGAGGCTCTAGAGCAGTGGTTCTCAGCCTTCCTAATGCTGCGACCCTCAAATACAGTGCCTCATGTTTGGCGACCCCAACCATAAAATTATTCCATTGCTGCTTCATAACTAAAATTTTGCTACTGTTATGAATCATAACGTAAATATCTGATATACAGGATAGCTGATACTCAACCTGAAGGGGTTGCGACCCACTGGTTGAGGACTGCTGCTCTAGAGATTCTGGCCTGACCATGGGTAAGATGGTCTGGGGGCCATCACCCCAACACCATCACCAACTCTGCTCATTCTGGCTGCGGCAGGGGTAATGGCAGTTTCTCCTAGGTCCATCTATCTGCCTGCTGGCCCCTTTTCCCAGACGCTCCCCAGGCATCACAGTTTCCTCTCTCCTCGGATCTCCAGCCCAGCAATCCCCCACCTTACCCAGTACTCTGCAGACCACGCCCACCATCGTTCACTACAGCCAATTGCCTTCCACCAGTTCTACAGGTCTCATTTCTGCCTGAAGGACGGACCTTCAGGGCGCATTGCATAGGCCGGGCTATAAGAATGAGGGCGGACCACTTGAATGAGAAGCTGACTGGCTTCCTCCTGGGTCTTGGCCAGCTCCTTTCTCCTTCCAGCGCAACTGCCACACCACCTCAGAGCAGTCTTTGAAAGCTCATGACTGTGTCCTTTCCTTGACAGGCCGTTCACAGCTCCCCTACACAGACATAAACTGGTGGCCTACAGACATGTTTTCTTTGGCCCACATAGTGTTTGGGGTTTTTTATTTAAATCTTGAATTAGTTAGCATCTTTTACATCAAAGTCTGGATTTCTCATTTTCCTATGGCACCAGAGCAAGAGTTCCCAGGTTTCAAGCCTCCGGGACAGCATTTGATCCACCTTCGGAAAGCCATGCACTCTACAATTTGCCAGTTACGCTACCCCCGCCTTGTTTCGTATGCAGCTTGCTTCCCTCATTGAAATGACCCTTCTGGCCCAGTGACATCAAAAGTTTTCAGCCATTGGCCTTGAGAACAAGCGCCTCCCTTTGGGTAGCACGTTGCATGAGATAAGGCTGATGAAGGTGAGGAAACTGTAATGAAGTTGAAAGGTCAGATTGGTCAAGCTGTGAAGGGTCAGTTTGTCTGTCTGTCTTGAGGCTGGGTACTGTGTAGCCCAGCTTGGCCTTGTGCTAGAAATTCTCCTGCCGTGGTATCCCGAGTGCTGGGAGCACTGGCTTCTTAGATAGTTGTTGGGTGTGATGGTGCAGGGAGTGATAGGATTGGGTTCATGGTTTTAGCTGAGGCCTTCTTGACGAGAGGACCAGACAGGGACAGAGAATCCAGGGAGGAGCCTGGACATGGCTGAGTCGTTCCCCCTGGAGTGTGTCCTAAGCCTGAGTCTGTTCTCTCTGTTTCAGAAGCCACAGCTGTCCTGAGCTCAAGCATGGCTCTGAGGGTAGATGATCAGTCCTGAAGACCAACCTGGCTCCAACTGCTTCAGAAGGACTCCAGCCCCCCAAGACCCCTCTGCTTCCCACACAATGGGAGCCTGGGCACTGGGGGCCCGGTCATGAGGGACTGCTGCTCCTCCCCAAAGGCCATCCCTGCACCCCTAAAGCATACCCTTGACCAAAGCCTAGGCATGGACTCCAGACACAGCGGTCCCAGTGGGGCTGGGGAAGGGGCCTCCTGCTCTGAGAGCCCCGCTGGGAACTTAGCCTGCTCCTCTCCTCCCTGCACTCCTCTGCCAGAGACAGTGAGAGGACATGGAGCCTTGATCTCAGGAGCCTCTGAAACAGCTTTGTTTGGGAAGCCAGAGCCCGTGTCCTCAGCAGAAGCTGCTCCTACAACCCCAGAGAACAGAAATCCTGTGTTCTTGGAAAAGATGGATTCCAACTCCTTGAAGCAGGCAGATTCTACTCCCACAGGAAGGGAAGAGGCTGGGTCCTTGAGGAAGGAAGAATCCGTGTTGATGGGAAAGGCAGAGCCTGCAATCTGTGGAAAGGGGGAGCCTGGAACTGTTGGAAGGATGGATTGTGCAACTCCAAGGAAGGAGGATTCTGGGTCCTTGGGAAGAGTAGATCCAATGTGCTCCAGTATGGTGGATACAGCGTCTCCAGAAGGGGAAGAGCCTGTGTCTGTAAGAAAGGGAGAGCCTGTATCCTCGGGCAAAATGGAGCCAAGAAAGGAGGATCCCACATATTCCAAAAGAGAGCACCCTGGGTCTGCAGCAAAGGGAGATCTTGTGTCTTTGGAGAAAAAAGATATGGACCCTCCAGAAAAGGCAGACCCTGCATCCACTAAAAAGGCAGATCCTGGATTCTCAGGAAAGATAACTCCAGGGTCATCAAGCAAGACAGAACTTATATCCTCAGGAACAGTGACTCCTGGGACCAAAAAGGTGAATCCTGTATGTTTGGGGATGGCGGATCCTGCAGCTGTGGGAAATACAGAAACTTTGTCCTCAGCAAAAGAGGACCCTCCCTCCTCAAGAGAGGGTGGGCCTGTGTCTACGAGAATGACAGAAGCAGTATCGGCTGGACAGCTGGGAGGTGTACTTCCGTCAAAGACAGATGCAGCATCTGTGAACAGTCCGGGACCTCCAGGCAGTGCGGACCCAGTTTCCTTAAAAAATGTGGAACTTGTGTCCCCAGTGAAACCAGAACTCTTGTCTTCTGGGCAGGCAGAACGCGTGTCGTTGGTGAAGACAGAAACCCTATCCTCAGGAAGAGAGGACACAAAGTCTTCTAGAAGGGCAGATCACACAACAGTCACAGGAAACATAAAAACATCTCAAAAAGGGAATCCTGAGTCTTCAGGAAAGACAGACCCCATGTCTTCAAGTTCAGGAGATGCCAAGTCTCTGGGGACGTGGGGGTCCCTGTCTGCTGCAAAAGCTGAGACAGCAGCTGAGAGGAAAGGAGACCCACAGTCCTTGGAGAAGGCAAGTCCCACAGCCTCAGAGAAGGCTGGGCCCCTCACTTCCAGCAAGGTGGGCTCTGCAAGCCAGGGAAAGGCGGAAACTGTTCTCTCTAAAGAAGCCGACTCCACGACTTTAGGAAAAGTGGTCCCAACGGCTTCAGGAAAACTAGCTATGGTGTCCCCAGGAAAGGCGGATCTCATGGCCTCAGAAAGAGCAGAAGGCAATACAGCGGCGAAGGCTCCAGAAAAGAGGAATCCTGTGAACTCCACCAGGGTCTCAGGGAGTGCTGAGCCCAAGTCTGGGGTCAAGGTGGTAACCCAGCTTCCGGGTACCACATCCCCGGGAAATGTGGAGGTGCCAACTTTGCAAAAAGAGCAGCCACAGGTGTCTGGGAAGATGGATCCCCCGGGAAAAGTCGACCCCCCTGCGTCTGTGGAACCTGTGTCCCTAGGGAAGGCTGACTCCTCATCTCCATCTCCTAGAAAAGCAGAGTCTCAAACCTCGGCTGAGACCACACCTCTGCCTCTGGAGAAGGCCAAGGCCCCTTTCAGGCCATCCGATGGTACAGCCTGCAGTTCAGCCCAGCCTCTGGGAGATGCCCGGAGCCCCGGGGTCCTGCCAGAGCCAGCGCCCTGTGCCAGCACCAGCCAGAAAGACCTAGCGGCAGCTGCGGCTCAGAAGAGCCCCCGCGCGGAGGGTGCAGCGCCCCCAACAGGGCCACGGACTCGCGACAACTTCACCAAGGCGCCGTCGTGGGACGCGGGAGCGCCACCGCCCCGCGAGGACGCGGGCACACAGGCCGGCGCTCAGGCCAGCGTCTCGGTGGCGTTGAGCCCCATGTCCCCGCAGGACGGCGCGGCCGGCCCGGCCTTCAGCTTCCAGGCGGCACCGCGCGAGCCCAGCCCCTCGCCCGGGCCACCGTCGCGCCGGGACGCGGGCCTGCAGGTGTCGCTGGGAGCCGCCGAGACGCGCTCCGTGGCCACCGGGCCAATGACTCCGCAGACCGCGGCACCGCCCGCCCCGCCGCCCGCCTTCCCAGAGGTGCGGGTCCGGCCCGGCTCGGTGTTGGCGGCCGCCATGGCACCCCAGGAGGCGGCCGAGCCGGTGCGCGACGTGAGCTGGGACGAGAAGGGCATGACGTGGGAGGTGTACGGCGCCTCCATGGAAGTGGAGGTGCTGGGCATGGCCATTCAGAAGCATCTGGAGCGCCAGATAGAGGAGCACGGCCGCCAAGGGGCGCCGGCGCCACCGCCCGCCGTCCGCGCGGGCACAGGCCGTGCAGGCTCCGTGCGCACCGCGCCCGCCGAGGGCGCCGCCAAGCGCCCGCCTGGCCTCTTCCGCGCGCTGCTGCAGAGTGTGCGCCGGCCGCGATGCTGCTCGCGGGCGGGACCCACGGCCGAGTGATCGGTCCCCATTTTTGTAGCCCCGGGTTTCCAACCTTCTCAGGCTCCCTTCTTGATAGCAAGCCCTTGAGAGCTACGCCCCACCCCCAACCCCGTGCGTTCAGGCCTCCGAGGAGTGGGCAGCCTTTAGGGGCTTCTTTTCCAGTCCCTCCCTTCCCAAACACTGACGAAACCCCCTTTCCCAGTCCCTTTGCGACCACGAGCCCACACATCTAGCCCTTGACAATCCCGCCCCGGTGCCCTCACAGCCTTTCGCTCCACTCCCTCAGGTAGTACAGGGAGAGCACAGGTGCCTGCTCCCATCCCTCCACCCTAGAGCTGAGGCAGGCTCCTGAGATGGCCAGACTGGTGCTTTGAGGCCTCCAGGCGGCCCAGGTTCCTAGAACTGGGAAAGGTAGCATGCAGATCTCCAAGTGTTCCTCCGCGTGTGCTAGGACTGGTGCGAGGCCACCAGAAAAGCAGACTCTGAATGGGAGGCTGGGGCGGGGGAGGGGGGCGTGAATCTGAGCAATGAGGGGTCTCCACATGGTGCTGGCCCCACGGCCAGGGTGTCTCTTGCATGCTGTTGGTAGTCCTAACCCCACTCCTGTCTCTCCCCACCTAGACCCCCTAGCCCTGTTTCCCCTCCTACCCAGTCACTATGCACATTCCCCATAGAGGCCAAAGGCTAGGAGTGCCCTGGGGCTCAGCTGAGAAGGGAGAGCCATGGAAAGATCAGAGGGTCTTACACACCCAAGGTCATAGTGAGGCTCCTAGAAGGTCTCAGGCCACTGGGTGTCTGGGTGACAGCTGGTCTTGGGTATCAGGGACAGGACGGAGAGCTCATTTGACATCTGCAGTTGTCTTTAAAGGTCCCTCCCTCTCTTATCTACCACCTTTCCCCCCACAATGCTGTGAGCCTCAAGTTCCTTGTAACCACCCAGCACCTTGGTCCCTTTCCCTTGAGCCTCAGTTTTTGGCTACTAACTGTCACAGTATACATTGGTAATAAAACCTCTCCCCAACTCTCGTCTATGATTGAAAGATCATATATTATATTTAGGGGAAGGCAGGCAATACAGATTGCACTCGAAGAATGAAGGTCTCCATCACAGGTCTACGGTGTCCAGGCCAGGGTTGGTGAAGGACAGATCTCTCTTCTGCTGTTTACCTGTGCTCACCGGCCTTCCCGAGAGCACTGCACTCAGGGGCTCTGGGTCTGGTTCAGGTGAGTTGTGTGGAAGCGGCTTCTGGAGAGACAAGGAGGGAAGGTGAAGCCGGGGTTCTCGCCCCAGACCCTAGGACAGCAGTGGGCTTTTGCACTCGTCACCAGATGGCTCCTTGCCTGGAGGTTCCCACCCTCATTCCTTAGGCTCGCTCCTGTTGGGGCCTCTGTCTCCTTGCTGTATAGCAGAGACAGCCATGGCCAGGAGTGGTACAGGTGGGGTGGGCCTAGGGAGTCACCTTTGGCCTTTGCCTAACCCCAACAGAGCAATGTTCTAGCATTCTGCCCTGTCCTAGACCAAAAAGCAACTTGATCATAGTTCGTGCCACCTGTACCCCAGCGCAGGCCATGTGTTGGACAAGGTCCATCAGTTCCCTGATAGAGCCACAGATAGCCTGCTGAGGAAGGCAGACGCTGGGCATCACCCTAGCTAGGAAGAGGAGAGCAGGAACTGGTCAGCCATTTTCGTGGATGTCCTGGTACAACACTAGATTCTGCTTGAATTTGCCATCTCCTGTCTTTCGGAAATGTCACCCAGGGTTACAGCTGTACCTTGTCATAGCACTAACACACCTCTACTGTCCTTCCTCTTGTCTCCCCATGTGACGTCACTCACACAGCCCACCATCCCTCTTTCCTCCTCAGACATATACTTTCCTATGGGAGGGCCCAGCCCCTTAGCCAGGTTACTCTGCTGCAGCCTCCACGCCCTGCCTCCACAAGGCCAGAGCCCCAAGTCACCCCTGCCTTTGCCTGAATTCTGAAAGGGCTTTTTCCAGCCTGGAGATGTCACCATCCCTGGTAAACAGTGGAGCAGCCAAGAGCCCCGGAGACATTAGTCAGTCTGTGCTTACAGACCCTGAGCCCAAAGCAACCAGCATAGCACCAGATAACGTAACCTGGCACCTAAGCCAGCAGTCTTGACTTCTGATCTGATTTACCGCAGGCTGCCTGGTCTTAAGGCAGACAACACTCCCTGAGCATCTGTATCCGTGCTGCTGGATTGGCAGGGGGACTGGTTGATCTCCCGGTTCTCACACCTTGTACACAGTGTTTACAGAGCCCTATGGGTCGTGGCATTCGGGGATTGCGAGATAAAGAAAA
>NW_024545009.1:25000-45209 GCF_018167655.1 Microtus oregoni
CCATTCTGCTGGGAAGGAGACAGGCCTAGAATGGGAAGGCGGCTCACCCACAGTCTTGCTCATGCCCCTGATGCCTGACCCCAAGTTCTTCCTACCCACCCCACATACATTAGGTATCCGGGCGAGGAGACAGCTGGGGACAAAGGGAGAAGTGCAAATCGTACCTCTTCCGCACACACAGGAGGGCAGTGATCAAAATCACCAGGACCAGCACCATGGCCACCCCCAGTCCTATGATGACACTGGTGAGCAGTTTCGGCTGATCAGACTCCTGGCTCTCCTGGGAGCTCTGCAGAAGAGGGAGGGTGAGGAGGCTGTGGCATCCATGTCCCTCCCCCACCCATGACCTCAGTCTGCTGCACTCACCACCACCACCAGTCCCTGTTCCAGCAGCTGAGTCAGAGAATCCTGGTCTCTCCGGATCATCCTGCCACAGGAAGCCCAAGGGTCACTGACCTCCCCTGGGGGCTTCTTGTTCTGCTTCTCCTGCCCACCCTCCCAGACAACTCCACTCACATATTCAGCTCGTTAAGTGTCAGGGCTGTCCCGTTGGAGAAGACAAAGTAGGCATCAAGGTAGGACTGGACTTGGGCCCTGGAATAGACACATGAACAGCTCAGAAACACCACACCCTCGCCAACTACCTTGCTTCAGCCCAGCCACTGGGCCTGGGGATTCTCACCGAGTCACAGAGTCTATGTTCTGGATCGTCACAACGTAGACAGTGGTCCTGGTCGCCTGGACGAGAGCCCTACAAAAGATGCCGGTATCACAGACATGTGGAGTGGGGCCTTAGCCCAGGAGTGCCAGGCCTGCGCCAGTGGAATCAGGAGTCATACGGAGGGAAGGCTGTGTTCACTAAAGAACTAACAGCTCTGCCCAAACTAGAAACGGAAATCCTTTCTTCTGGGACCCTTGTTCTTCTCCAGGGCATGGCTTTCACAACTGCACACAGCAGTTTTGTGCATGACCCATCCCACCTTTGACTGAGCATGGGCTCCCGGGGTACAGGCACAGGATCGAAGATAGGGACAAGTTCACTTATGGGTCAGGGACAGGGTAGAGGGCTGCTTTGTCTAGTTCTCCAGGGCTAGCCCCTTAGGGTCTTCCCATAGTCCCTTCTTGTACTTCCCAGACCTACGCCTTAATCTCCTCCACGTGGGCACCCACTTCATCCTTGTTGGTGGAGAACTGTAACCTCACACGGTAGCTCTGGTCCACAGTGAAGAGCTAGGGGTGGGTAGAAGCAGGTATGGAGAGGAGACATCAGAAACACAGGGCAACCGCAAGATCACCCACAGCATGCGTTTCTCAGGACACACGGCCACTGTCACAGCATGCGTGCAGTGCTCACCTGCAACCCGAATTCAGACCCAAATACAAAGAAAGGCTCTTTCACCCTCAGATCCAGGTCTTACTATAGAGAGGCTGTCACAATGAAAGTTTCACGAGATTTTATCTTGGAATTTTCTGCCTATAAATAATCTCTCGGCCACACGCTCAGAATCCTGGCAGTCATGTTGCCCCTGTCCCTACGTGTCTTTGCTTGCTCAGTCTCTCTCAGGCTCGTTTGCCCTCAGATCCCGGGTCTTACTATAAAGAGGCTGTCACAATGAAAGTTTCACGAGATTTTATCTTGGAATTTTCTGCCTATAAATAATCCCATGAGGGGGCTGGAGAGATGGCTCGGCGGTTAAGAGCATGGCCTGCTCTTCTAAAGGTCCAAAGGTTCCCAGCAACCACATGGTGGCTCACAACCATCTCTAATGAGGACTGGTGCCCTCTTCTGGCCTGCAGGCATACACACAGACAGAATATTGTATACATAATAAATAAATATTTAAAAAAATAATCCCACGAGCACGTACATGGTTTCCCTCAGCCACACGCTCAGAATCCTGGCGGTCATGTTGCCCCTGTCCCTACGTGTCTTTGCTTGCTCAGTCTCTCTCAGGCATCTCTCCTCTTCACTCTACATGTTCCAGTGTCTGTGTGGTGGTCCATGTGGCTGTCTCACATACCCTGGCCATTTCTGACTTCCTCACCACCGGGGGCTCTCCTGTACGATGAGGTACCATCCTGTGTCTGCAGGAACATCCCTGGAAGGGGGCTTGCTGCCTAAATCACTGTGTGTCTTGTAAACACATGTAGAGATTGACAAACACCCTTCCTAGAAGAGTACAGCTGGTTTAATTTCCCAACAAGAATAAGGGGAGTCTGGGTCTAGGGGTAGCGCTGTCAGAAGGCTCATGCAGTGTTTCACATGGCTAATACGTCCTGAGAATTTCCTTCCTGTGTACATGCCTGTTGTTCTTCACGCCGATGTGTGGATGAGAACAGTAAAGTCCCCATTACTTAGAAGTCCTTGTGTGACTGAGTGCGTGTGTGTGTGTGTGTGTGTGTGTGTGTGTGTGTGTTATGATTTGTTTTGAGAGCAGGTCTAGCTATATAACTCAGGCTGGCCTCAAGTTCAAGTTCCCCCTGCTTTTGTCCCCAAGCGACAGGATTCCAGGTCCATTTCACAGACATTCTGCATAAAAATTCAACAAAGCATGCCTTTACTCTCATAAGAGACAGAGGTAGATGGATCTCTGTGAATTCAAGGCCAGCCTTGATGTGGGAGTGATTTCTTATTAATAAAGAAACTGCCTAGACCCATTTGATAGGCCAACCCTTAGGTAGGCGGAGTAAACAGAACGGAATGCTGGGAGAAAGAAGCTGAGTCAGGGAGTCGCCATGATTCTCCCACTCCAGACAGACACAGGTTAAGATCATTCCTGGTAAGCCAACTCATGGGCTACACAGATTAATAGAAATGGGTTAAATCAATATGTAAAAGCTAGCCAATAAGAAACTAAAACTAATGGGTCAGGCAGTGTTTAAAAGAATACAGTTTCCGTGTAATTATTTCGGGTAAAGCTAGCCGGGTGGCAGGACACAGCCCGCCGCTCCGTATTTCAACAGAATGGCGCCCAACGTGGGGCTAAATCCACTTAAAAACCTGAGAGGGCTTAAAAATAAGGGAGAGAAACTTTAACACAGATTTTTGCTGTTTGTTGGTGGCGTGCTGTAGAGAGATTTCCTGATTCGGCAACAGCAGCAGAAAAAAAAGCTGTGTCATTTTAAAGTGCGGCTTCTTGGGACTGTGCTGCCAATGCAAACTCTGGCTTTAAAGCATTTCAATGGATTTTATGGGACTGGATGTTTGTGTTCCCGCTTGGGATCGGAAGGAGATTGCTCTCAGCGCTCCCCGCCTACACCTGGTTGTTTTGAGAGCAGGTCTAGCTATATAACTCAGGCTGGCCTCAAGTTCAAGTTCCCCCTGCTTTTGTCCCCAAGCGACAGGATTCCAGGTCCATTTCACAGACATTCTGCATAAAAATTCAACAAAGCATGCCTTTACTCTCATAAGAGACAGAGGTAGATGGATCTCTGTGAATTCAAGGCCAGCCTTGTCTATATAGGGGCTCCAGTCTAGCCAGAACTACATTAGTAAGACCCTGTCTTAAAACAACAAAATATAATAACAAAAAAAAAAAGAAAAACACGGACTAGCCGATAACACCGGGGGCTGGAGGCAGGAATGATACTTACATTCAGAGTGGTCTGCGCTTTCAGTGCAGGACCCACGACAGGCTTGTCCTCAGCCTGCACTGTCACCTGGTATGTGCCTTGGAGAGTGGAATCAAGGTTGGTCACCAGCCTGTGAGAGGTGGCAAGACACAGCTTTATTCTGTAACCCAGCATGGGTCCTCACGCTCTCTGGAAATCAACCCGTACACTAGGGTGGAGACCCGGCCTGAGGCTGCGCTCCCCACTCCTCCCCTCCCAACCCACCCAGGGATCCATCACCACATTACTGGATGTTGCCGGTGTACAGGTCCGCTTCCACTGAGCGAGTAATCCGGAAGACCTGGACAGGGCTGGTGACCCCGTTCTTGGAGACAAAATCTGCACTCGGGATGGAGAATTCGATGATCTTATTGTCTTGTGAGTCCTCATCTCTGGCCTGGGAGCAAGAGTGAATATCGGAGTAAGGCTGGGAAAGGCCTCTCCATTCCCACAGTGACCGGAAGCCACAGCCGCCACTCAAAGCACAGGATTTTTTATTTTTTTAATAGGGTCTCACTACGTAGTCCTGACTGTCCTGGAACTCACTATTTAAGCCAAAATGGCCTTGAACCTTCTGTGATCCTCCTGCCTCTGCCTCAGAAGTGCTGGGACTACAGAAGTCTACACCACACCTGGCTAAGCTTTTAAAAGACAAAGTTCACTGTACATCCACATTTGCCCAAAGACCTTCTCATGCACCCCAACATAACTGCTCACCACCAAAAGTCCTCCTATACTGAAACCTGCCTCACTCTTCTCTACCTGACTGCCAAGCATCTACACACCTACTCCCAAACACAGCCACGCTCAGCTTCTGAGCTCCTATCATGTATATCCTCTTTAAAGCCCTCGTTTGGGGCTGATTAATATGAGCCTACATTCCCTAGTGGACCAAATCTGAACAAAGAAGAGAGACAAACATTCTAATTCCTTTAAAAAGAAAGCAACAGAGAGCTGGGTGTGGTGGCGCACGCTTTTAATCCCTGCACTCAGAAGGCAGAGGCAGGTAGATCTCTATGAGTTTGAGGCCAGCCAAGACTGTTACACAGAGAAACCCTGTCTCAAACACACCACACACACACACACACACACACACACACACACACACGAATGCAATAGGTCCATAGGGCTTCAGGCTATGAAAAGGAGTTAGTTTTAAAAAACACCAGTTTGACCAAGAAGAGATTCAGTCAGTAAATCGCTCGCCCTGCAGGCACAAGGCCTGACCTACTTTTGTGAACCAGAACCCTCATAACAGACCAGATACCATGGGATGTGCTTGTAATCCCAGCACTGGGGAGGTGGGGATGGGTGCATCCCTGGGGCCTGTCAACCTACTAGGCAAGCTCTAGGCCACTCAGAGATCCTATCTCAAAAAAAAAAAAAAAAGAGTAGCTCCTAAGGAACAATGTCCTACATTGTTTTTAGCACACACACACACACACACTACCCATATCACATACATGCATATGTTTATATACACAGATACACATATATGTATACACACATGTATACATGCATACCCACGCACACTACCCATAACACATACATGCAAATATGCATATACACAGATACAAACACACACACGTATACACACATTCATACCCACACACACATACACAAGCATGTACACCCACCCACACATGTGTACCTGCACACACACACACACACACACACACACACACACACACACAAGAAAACAATTCAAAACCATGACTAAATCAGGACATTGGCAAACAGTTGACTAAGGACTGGAGATTAACTGTGGTTTTTCTTTTAACAATCTTTTTTTTTAATTTTACATACCAATCCCAGTTCTCTCTCTCTCCCCTACTCCTGCTCCCCCCACCCTGTGTTAAATTTTGAAAGAACCTAGAAGGAAAAATTGCTGTCCCAGGAGAAGCGCTGTCCTGAGGACACCCTCAGCTCTGCACGGGAAAGGCCAGGTCATTCCAAGCCTGGGGTACATCATCCATGTAGTGTTAGCCAGGAGCCACCAGCCTCGTATCAAAGAGGGAAACTGAGCTGGGCACAGTGGCTTATTCGCTTAATCTCAGTACCACAGAAGCAGAGGCAGGCAGATTTGGGCCAAGCCTGGTCTACATAGTGAGATCCAAAATAGCCAAGGCTGCAAAGCCAGACCCTGTCTCGAAACACACACCACACACACACACACACACACACACACACACACACACAGGAAACTTAATCCCAGAGAAGCAAGGCAGTTCCAGCCCCAGGGCTTCACCCCACATGGCCTAGCCACCTTCTAGTCACGGCTGACATCCATCACCGTAACAAATTGAAAGCATTGCTATAATTGTGCTCAGGAAGCTATTTAAGCAGAAGAAACCCTTTTAATTTACAGTCGGCTATGGGTTCTCGATCGCACTCGAGAATTCTGGCGTCGTCAGGAAATCTAGCTTACAAATGGCATTTCTGGTCATGAAATTTTTATGACTACTAAATTGAACAATTAGCAGAATGGAGGCGCATCGACTGGGCCAGCACTGCTACAGCTCAGGTTTTGTGTCAGCCGGTGCTGAGCCCATCAGATCTAGGGCTGAGACACCTTAGGGGCAGGTGAGAGTCCCGAAGGCCTTAGTCCTCTCTGCTGCAGTTACTGTGGCCGGTACGACTAGACCTGGCAACTCACCTGGACATAAGCCACCGTCTGGCTGGGCAGCACGAGCTCCGGGATGATCACTGCAAATGTGAGCAGGAACAGGTCAGCACAGCGGGGACAGCGCCACCTGGCCCTGCACTGCTGAGTCCACACCACAAGCCCGGCCCCAATCCCTCTACAACAGTGGCCATTGCCACTGTTCCTGAGGCTGTTGTAGGCAAGGCATCCGTCCCCATTGTACATATAGGGAGATCGAGGCTCGGAGAGGAAAGGCCTGCCTTAGAGCCAGCCAACAGCTGATCCAGAACTGTAATGAAGACTCAGATGTCCCTTCTAGCCTCAAGCTGGGGCAGAAGTGGGCTGGACCCCATTGTCGCCTAGAGAGCTTTTCTTGGGGAGAGAGAGGGAGGGTATCTAAGGGTAATCCCAAGTAAGGAGGTGCGTGGATGTAGGACAGGGTGAAGATGGTGGCTTCACTCATTCACCAAAGGTCTGATGGTCAGGCAGGAAATAGGGAGCGTTGTCGTTCTTGTCCTCGATGTTGATGAGGAGGCTTCCTGAGGAGGATGAGATCATGTGGGTCAGAGTTCTGAGCAAAGTCCTCACCCAAAGAGCCTGGGTCTCAGCAGGCTTTCTCTGCCCCTGCTCTTCCTGTCCCATTGCACATCCTTGCTCCTCACCCAGGTGTCTCCACAGTCTCCTCTAGATCTCCTGTCCATTAATGTGGTCCCCACCCTCATGGAGGACAAACAACGGGTCAGAGCTATGCAAGAGTGGCAATCCAGGAGTGGTCTTGGTCTTCCCCAGCTGACCAAGGCATTTTATACATGGATGGGTGTCATTCAGTAGCAGCATAACTTAGCTGGTATAAGAAAGACCCGGGGCTCCATTCTCAACACACCTAAAAGTAAGTGTGGGGTGGGTGGAGGTGTGAGGGGGGGGTGTATGTGGTGGAAATATTATGCATGTTTTTCTATATTAATATCTAAGTGTGATGCACAATTTTAATGTCAGTCATTTAAACACTCACTCTGACACACAACTATAAATCTCAGCACTTGAGAGACTGATGCAGGAGGATTATAAATTTGAGGCCAGCCCGGGCCACAGAGTGAGACCCTGTCTCAACACACAAAATAAAAAAACTCCTACCCACTCTTTGCCTTGGCTGCTCCATCTTTAAGATGCCTGGGCATGACTAGCTCATGAACTGTACAGGAATGAAATGAGCAAATTCCCTAAGGTGTCTGGCACAGTTCCGTGCTGTGCTCACTGTTAACATGGCCCTTGTGCCCGTGTGGAGGTAGATGCGGCTGCAGCTGGCTCCGGGGTGCTGTCTCCTGTGTACTGTTTCACCAATGGCAGCCTTCAGCCGGTGCTTCCAGGCACCCCACTAAACACTCTCCACAACCTGCCTCTTGGCCACCCCTCCCCCGAACAGATGGAGAACAGAATCCCCAAGAGCACATGGCCAGTGACACAGCTGACAAGAGTTGATGTGGGTCCCTGCACCCTAAGCTGCAGCCCTGCAGGCCCTCTCACCATTGCTGCTGTATGCTTCAAAGCCGGAATCTGTGGTGAGGTCATGTGCCCGCACGACCAGTGTGACCAGATGACAAGCCTCATAATCGATGGCCTCACTCTGATTGACGTACACGGAGCCGTTGGAATCCACAGAGAACCAGCCGTGGCACACGCTGCCCACGTCAACGTTATCCTTGGTGCAGAGGACGTCCACTAGCTCTATGCTCAGCAAGGCCGCAGTGTCCACATCCTGGGCTTTCACCTGAGCTACCTGGCCATACTGGGAGCCATTCTCAGCCACAGATATGGCCTGGAGTGAGGCTGCAACCAGCGTAGGTGGTTCATCATTCACATCCACCACAGTTACCATGACATTTGCTGTGGAATTGAAGTCCTGGGGGCCTGGGTTCTCGGCGCTCACTGTCAGATTGAAGAATTTCTGTGCTTCGTAATCGAGGCTCACATCAGGGAGCAGCCAGATGGACCCCTCGGCACACCCTTGAGCCAGCACATTGCCTCGGACAATAAAGTTGCTGACACCAGTCCCAGACAGGCTGAAGCTGATGCGGTTGTTGGCTTCGGTCTGGTCAGCATCGCAGGCTTTCACAGTGCCCACAAACTCTCCTGTGTACGAAGGACAGAACTTGGAGGACCAGTCGTGCAAGTTTGGGCACTCCGGCTAGCCCTGTAATGGAGCTGTTAGCATGAGCCTTACTATTTGGTGTCAGAGATGGGATGTAAAGAGGCTCTGCTCTGGTGTACCCTTCCCCAAGGGTTGCTTCACAAAAGGATGACACCTGCATGTACCCAAGGTGCTAGGATACGTAATCCCCTGCCATCTGTACAGCCAGCCCATTGCTCAACTCCCTGGGCCCAAACCAGCCCAGAGGGCACATACCTGGATCCCTCTCCTTCACAAAGAATTCATAGGAGGACTGATTGAATATAGGCGGGTTGTCATTGATGTCCTAAAGGGAGAGGCAGATCTGAGTCCTAGGGACCTCGTAGCCCCAGGTTCACCCTCCCCAGAGCCATCTGAGAAGCCAGTAATGCCTCTATACAGATAGAGCCATCAATTCTGTGACCCTCAGTCTCCAGATTTGTCGACAGCCTTCAGAGAAGGTCAAGAAGTGGTCCTTCCGTTTGTCTGACTTCAGCCCAGAACCATAGTTACACCTCCCAGAACTATTACAGGTCCCTGGCTGTGTCCCCATCTGGTTTATCCTGAGGTCCCCTTTCTCAGTCCTGTGACATCAGCTCTGTGCCCAGTCTGAACTGGAATCTGAAGCCCTGGACACCTGATGCTTTCTGACCTTGCCTACCATGTACTGCCGGAGCCCTGCATCCCATCTTCTCCCTGTGTTGTCCTGTACTGGGGAGATGCTCTGGGTGCTCCAGCCCTTCTTAATTGCTGGCATACATGCAAGCTTTGATGGTCAGTTTTCTCTGCATAACCACAGAATGCAGACCTGGGAACAGAACCTAGTCCTTCGATAAGGTGCGCCTTCCCTACTCTTCCTCCCCGATCTTTCCCTTCCTTTTGTCTTTCTCTATCCCCTCTCTCCTCCTTCTCTCCTTCTTGCCATCCTTCTCCTTTGTCTTTTTCTGAGATAGAGCTATCATCATGTAATCCAAATCCTTCTGGAAGTGCAGAAGGGGCCTCTGCTGGCTGAGGTGCTTGGTCTGATGGGGACTCCTCAGACACACATCACTGATTTCTTGCACAAGGTTGCTGAATTCTCATGGTCATCCTGACTCACACGGAAGTGGCTAAGACATCAGCTCTGAGTCTATTCCTGCTCTGCCTCTCCTGTGGCTCTGGCTTCAGTGTCCTCGTCTGAAAGCAGGGGCAGCCTCTGACACAACAAGAATATGACGCTCTCCGGGGCAAAGGAACCCCTCCACTTCAGGAGGTGAAATTCTTCATTTTTCCTTTAGTGTTCTACAATGTCCTCAGGATGCCAGCAAGTCTTAAATCTATTCCGTGTCTTCACTGAGGTGACAAGGTCCACTGTGTATCCCAAGATGGACTAAAACCTCAGTTACCCTGCCTTAGTCTCTCAGGTATTGAGATCATAGGTGTGCACCACCATGCTTGGCCCCTGCTTTCTTAATAAAATGGTTGTCATCATCCCTATCTCTTGTGGAGGAGACACAGTTGGAGCCTGCTTCATCTGCCTTTAGTCTTGGCTTGGTGTTAGTCAGGAGGGTTCCAGGCAAGACTGGGCATTGAGCAACCTCCCTGGGTGACGACCCCTTCAGAACGTCTCCCTTCATTCATGTTGATTTCACCCCTCGTCTTTCTGACTTAAGGGCTAGGATTGGCAAGGTCTGCCCGGCTGAGTTCTCAGCCTCTCATTTACCATGCTGTACAAGGCAGGAAGTGTGATGTGTGCTAGAACCAGGGAGCTAGGCTGGGTGAGAGCACACTGCCTTACCTCCACAGTGATGGTGACATTGACATCAGTGCTGCGGGGAGGTTCGCCGCAGTCAGCCACACGCACAGTTAGTACAATTTGACCCTCCAGGGCAGGGTCAATGTCCTCTCGATCCAGGGGCTCCAGATTCCTGAGGACTCCTGTGTCAGGGTCTATGGAGAAGTTCTGGCTATAGGGCCCAGGCAGCAGGCTGAAGAGCAGGCGGCTGTTGTTAGTATCTGGCTGGTCATCATCATAGGCCTGTGAACACAGTTGGTCGTGAATCAGGTATCTCGGGCTCAGGCTCACCCCTCTCTCCCACCCTGGCCTAAGTTGCCATTGGCTGGAACCAGGGGGAGACAGGCCATGGCACCCTGCTGAGATATGGGATACAGCCAGCAGGAGCTCTCAGCCTCAGCCTTGAGCGTGTTCCATCTCCCAGATTACTGCTACATGTATGTTGCAAATCTGGGCCTGAGCTAGACCCTGGGAAGAGATCTGAAGAGGAGGTTCCCATAAAGCTGACGCTACAGAAAGGGGAATGGGGGCATATACAGAGACTTGACATTTCTTTTTAAATGTAAAAGTGTGAAACCAAGCCGGGCGGTGGTGGCGCATGCCTTTAATCCCAGCACTCGGGAGGCAGAGGCAGGCGAATCTCTGTGAGTTCGAGACCAGCCTGGTCTACAAGAGATAGTTCCAGGACAGGCTCCAAAACCACAGAGAAACCCTGTCTCGAAAAACCAAAAAACCAAAAAAAAAAAAAAAAAAAAGTGTGAAACCAAAAAAATGGCTGATTTCCCATGATTGCTGCAGCATGTATTATTTCTATTTCTCTCTGTGTGTCTGTCTTTCTATTCACACACACATACACACACACACATACACATACACACACACACAGTGTGTTATTTATTTTGAGACATGGTCTTATGTAGCCCAAGCTGACCTCACACTCAGTATGTAGCCAAGGATGACTTCAAGCTTCTGATCCTCCTGCCTCCACACTCAGAGGCCTGGGACTTCAGGCATGCACTGACGCACCATCCTGTCTATGTGGTATCAGGAACAGAACCCAGTGCTTTTGCGCAGGCTAGGCAAGCCCCCACCAACTGAATTACATCCCTAGCCCAGTACTATATATATTTCATTTTTAAAGATGAAAATATTTTTTTTATTTTATATGTGTGAATGTTTTGCCTCCACATATGTAAGTGTAGCATTTAGGTACAGTGCTCACAGAAGCCAAAAAAGGGCATCAGACCCCTGAAACTGGAGTAAAAAACAGTTGTGAGCCACCATGGGGATACTGGGTCCTCTCCAAGAGCAGACAGTGCACTTAACTGCTGAACCAACCCTCCCGCTCCCCACCCAAAATTTTTGAAACAGGGTCTCATTATGTATCCCTGACTGGCCTGGAACTCACAGAGATCTGCCTGCCGCTGCTTTTCAAAGGTGAAATCAAAATCAAAGTGTGCATTACCACATCTGGCTACAGTGCTGTACTTTTTCCACAGCTCATTCTTCATACCAAGGGTGTGTGTGTGTGTGTACAAATGCATGCTTGTCTTGTCCGGGCCCCAAGCATGCGGAACTACACTGGAATGAGCCTGCACAGAGGGCGCATGCTCTTCGTGACCCAATCTTGACCTGAGGTCTTCCACCTGACTCCCAGCCACGCTGTCACCCCTGCTCCCTTTGACAGCACAGACAACACCATCAGCAAAGGTCTGTGACTTGCTTAGCAGGAGGCCCAGGAACAGAGGACAGAGCGGATTTGCCTCTGAGCATTGGGGTTCAGCAGAGGACTCAGCAGGGGCTGGGATGGGAGCTATTCCTTGTCTTTCCGCCCTGCTCACCCTACATCATTGCCTTCGCTTCGGCTCTGTTGGGTCTCGCTCAGTAAATGCATCCTTCGTAAGCAGCCAGAGATGGCTCTTCCAAAGGCACAGCCTATCTGTCCCCATGAAGGGCCTCCGGACTTGGCCACTTAATCGGCCAAGCACTCCTCTGCCTCTATAAAGGTGCCACAGTTCTGGCAATCACAAATGTTTCTCCCACGAGACTCTTAAAGGCCAGGGCCAGAAGGAGCAAGTCCACTGAGATCAGGACTCGGGCCCGCCCCGCTGGCCAACTGTGCAACCACAGAAAGGCTTGACCTCGGAACATCTGCAGGGAGCCTCAGTCCCTGAGCGATAGAGGGACTAAGGCCGAGAGATGGCCTTCTGAGGAGCCTTCTCACAAGGGTCCATCTGGGTCATCCTGATGGAGAGATTCTCAGTCTCGCACCATGTAGGGTGGAGGGCTCCCCGTGCATCTCTGGAGCCATGACTGGGGTTTTACCATGTGACCCTGATAAGCTGGCCGCTGAGATGTCTGCTTTCAGCTTCGGCTCCCAGGGGCTGTGTTCCAACTGTGTTCTTTGGGTTCTGGGTCTTTTTTTGTTTTTTCTTTGTTTGTTTGTTTGTTTTTCAAGACAGGGTTTCTCTGTGGCTTTGGAGCCTGTCCTGGAACTAGCTCTGTAGACCATGCTGGTCTCGAACTCACAGAGATCCACCTGCCTCTGCCTCCCGAGTGCTGGGATTAAAGGCGTGCGCCACCACTGCCCGGCTGGGTTCTGGATCTTATTGCTGCCTTTGGACCTTTAATAACACCACCCATTTTTTTATTATTCGTTCTCTGTTTGGATCTTGGGCTTTGTGTTTGTTTTGTTTTTCTCAAAATAGGCTTTGTCTTTGTAGCCCTGACTATCTTGGAACTCGCTCTGTGGACCAGGCTGGCCTCAAACTCAGAGATCCCTCTGCCTTTGCCTCTGCCTCCTGAATGCTGGGGTATGCCCCACCATGCTGGCTTGGATCTTACCTTTTATGTAAGCCACATCAAATCTATTTGGGATGAGTGGGGAATTAAAGGGCAATTAGTCTGTGAGGCCTATTCCATGCCAGGCCTCTGCAGAGTTCCTCAGGCCCATTATCTCACGCCCCGCTGACCCTGTGAATAAGGACTATGACCTTTCATTTTCTAAGAGGAAATAGGAGCCCAGAGAGACTGAGTAACTTCCTCAGAGCCACACAGTAGAGCTCAGACTTCATACAGGGCCAGCACGGACCCCTCCCCCACTTCCCCACCAGGTCCAAGGTGGCTCTCACCTGGATGGTCACAGAGACATCGCTGTCCCCCTCTGGCACAAAGACGTTGTAGGAGCCTCGGACCACAGGTGTGTTGTCATTAATATCCAGCAGGGTGATCTGTAGTGTGGTAGTGCCAGACTGGTTCCCGCCGTCCGTGGCCTGCAGTGTGAGGTAGTACACCGCCTGCTTCTCCCGGTCCAGCCCCGTGCCATTTTTCACGGTCACGTTGCCTGAGTTTGGATCCACCTCAAACAGGTCATCTCTGCTCAGAGTGACCGGATTTAGCCAATAAAAAGACAGGTCATGCACTTACATTTGAACTTCAGATAAATGATAACACAGCCTTGAATGAATCTTGTGCCGTATTTCCAAGGGACTTCTGACTGTGGGCTGGTCACGCTGTGAGTACCCCAAAGCCTCCAGGTGTGGGACACTTGGTCCACGGTGTGGAATGATGTTAGGAGGTATAGGGGCCTCTGTGAGATGGGGCCTTTTGGGAGGTTGACCCTAGCCCCTTCCCTTCCTCTGAGTTCCTTTCTTGTCATATGAACTTTCCACCCCATACAGGGTCCCACCACATGATTTAAGATACTATGAAGTCCTCACATGGCACAGTGGATGGCATCCCATGCCTCTGGGCCTCCGGAACTAAATAAAACTTTCTCTTTATAAAGTACCCTGCCTCGGGCATTTTATTATAGTCACAGAAAATGAACCATTTTTTTAAAATAATTTTTCTGGAATGGACACACAACCAAGCACTTTGTGCTTTTGTGGGCTGCTCTGCTCTGCACTCTGCAGCTCTAGCCCCATGGGGAGGTAGAGAAGAGCCCCACCCTCCCATACCCCCCCCCCCCCGCACGTCTTGAGAGCTTACCCATTTCCAGCAAGCAGACTGTAGGTGATCCGACCCCATTCACCCATATCTGGGTCTGTAGCCTGTGGGGCAAAGATGGCAGGACACTGGAGACAGGGCCCTCTGTGGCAGCACACAGCTCATTCGCTAAGGCTGTTTGTTGTGCGCCCTGACTCCAAAGGCTCACTGCACATCTGCATTCACACCAGACACTCCACACACCCAGGTACACTCGTACATGTACGTGTGCTTGCCGGGACCCAATGGCATTGAATGGAACAGAGTCTGGGACGGTCTTAGATTGGCCTTTTTCATCATCTTCCTCCCAGCATGGTCCACCCAGTATCACTCACCTTGATACTGCTGGTGACCACATAACCTGTTGGACTGTGCTCTGGCACGGTGAGTTTGTACAAGTTCTGAGAGAACGTGGGCCTGTGGTCATTAATGTCTCTAAGATGGATGGTCACCGTGGCAACAGAGGAGTTATTGCTGACTGAGTCAGTGGCCACAACCTGCAGACAGGAGAACAAGTGGCAATACGGGGGCCTGATCGCTATGGCCTCTGAGCCCCACAACATCTTGGTGAGCCATACCTGCACCTCCATCACTTTCTTCTTCTCATAGTCCACCAGCGCTGAGTTTCTCACCACTACCTGCACACTGACAGACCCCGCTGCTCGCTCTGGGGACACGCTGAAGGCTTCAGCATCTTCGCCCTCCACTGACAGCAGGAAGGTACCATTATCGCCCTGTAAAGGAGGGTGGTACAGTAAAGATTGACCCCTTGCAACTGCTTACCCAACCTCCAAGCTCAGGCCTTCTGCAGAAACTCTGCCTCAGTGAGACCCACAAGGGGAGTCAGAAAAGGCAGAGACAATAATCCAGGCAAGAGAAGTTGGACCGGCTATTCAGCTCTATGGACGCAGTCTCAGAGGACTGCCCTGGGCACTGTGGGTCTCCAGGGCTGGAAGGAAAAGCCACACTCACCCCGCACCCATAATCAACCATCAACCTTCCTTACCCACCATCACTCGCCACCCACACCCGTCCAGGCCTGTTCCCTCCAGCACTGGCCACCGGCTTCACACCCCCACCAGCCTCATGTCACCACCTGGCCAACTCCACTCAACTCCACATCACCCAATCCCGTCAAGCCATGGTCTCACCCATCACTAGGACCACCTCTGTGGTGGTCCCTTCCCAGTTAATCACTCGGACCCCTTTAAACGTTCCAGCCACCCTTGCCTACCGCTCCCTTCTTCCCCAAACCACAGGCTGCCCAGAGCCGCCCACTGTTGCCTAGCACCTAACACCAACCTCCACTCCATGCTGCTTCTGCTCATGCCACCCAGCATTCCCCTGAACCCTGCCAAACAGTGCGCAACAGCCTCCGCTTTGCACACACACGGACTGGGGCCACCGTCATTACCACCACGTTTCTGCCTTCGTTCCCCGTGAACCCCACTCATCACCCTGCCACGTGCTCTGCAATCCACTGCTCATCTGGGTTCCACTCATCACCCACTCTCTTTCCCCCTCTGCCACTCCCTTCTCCCATCTGTGAGCCCCCCATCCTTCCTCCACCAGTGCCCCTCCCCCGCCCTGTGCACCTGCCTGGTCTGGGTCGTAGGCCACCATGGTCAGGTCATCAATGGGGATTCGGGCAGAGGTATGCTCATCCACGTAGCCTACAAAGTTGACTTGAGCCTCTTGGGGGCTAAAGGAGCAGTCGGGGAGGCTGCAGTTGTAAAATTCTGGCTTGTGGTCATTGACATCGGTCACCCTTATTGTGACCCATATGCTTGCGCTGGCCTCTTGCTCATGGATGTTAAGATTCTTCTCGGTGGCCTGAGGTACAAAACAGAAGCCAGAGGGTAGAACAGTGCTTAGAGAGTGAGCTCAAAGGTCAAGGGCCAGAGAAGAGGAGCCGTACTCACCGTCACTTGTATCTGTACCTCTTCGTTTTCATTCAGCAGCTGCTCTCTGTCCAGGGGTCCGCTGACCTTGATGACCCCATCTTCCCCAATGCTGAACCACCCGGACCTTGTGGAATCTAATAGGGAAGCACTTGCAGCAGCTGCTCCAGGGGATCTGATCACCCCACCCTCACCCCAGCCCTCTCTGGGGGATACCCCGGTTCTCACTGGTGATGTTGTAGGTCACAATGTCATTGATGCCTTTGTCGCCATCCACTGCCTCCACCTTCAGCACCGAGGTTCCCTGGAAGGAGGCTTGATGAAAGCCTGTGACCCTTTGCTTAGACACTCACCACTACCCAGCCCCCTCCCAGCCCCAGCACATACCAAGACCGCATCCTCAGCCACAGAGGCTGAGTAAAATTCCCGGACAAACTGGGGATCCAGGTCTGGTTCATCAAGCACTGAAATGGACAGGAAGACTGGCTGGGAGCATTGGATCTTTTGTTCATCATTCAACATGCCACCTGAGTCCTGTGGGCAAGAAGAGGCCTCCCGCGAGTCTGTGCCACAACCCTGAGACCCCCAGCTCTGCCTACACCCCAGAGGCTCCTAGCTCTGCCCACACTCCCTGGGCCCCCAGCTCTGCCTCCGGCCCCACTCACACAGGCCTTCAGCTGCAGCTGGTAGAAGGCACTCTTGCTGTTGTAGTTGAGGCTGCCATTCAACACAATGGAGCCATTGTCCAGGATACGGAAAAGATTCTTGCTGTCGTCGGTGCTGGGAATGACCTGTGACAGAGAACATTCAGGTGAGGCCAGCTCTGGATACCACTGCCCCTCACTCCTCACGAATCCTACACTGAGAGACAGAGGGTCAAAGCCTGGCTCTACCATTGGCCAGGAATGCATATGTTTCAGGGTCATGTAATCGCTGAGCCCCGGTTTCTCCCCTTGGCTGGTATGATCACTTCGGTGGGTTGGAAGTAAGTTTTTTGTTGGCATTCAGGA
Organism: Microtus oregoni; assembly: GCF_018167655.1. Taxonomy (NCBI): domain Eukaryota; kingdom Metazoa; phylum Chordata; class Mammalia; order Rodentia; family Cricetidae; genus Microtus; species Microtus oregoni. The sequence continues at coordinate 42,096 of NW_024545009.1, forward strand.
ATGGTGGGGTCACTAGCAAACTGGCCTTCACAGAACACATGTGCTTCTATTGTCTGGGTGAGCTTGGGCTAGACCCAGGCCCTCTCTGTCTTGAGCTCTCCCGGAGCTGTGAATGCTTCAGCCTGTGAGAGGTCTTGACCGGGCTGTTGAAGGGGGTGGGAGCAAGGATTGGACCCTTCTTCGGCAGCAACTGGACAAAGTGAGACTTTCCTGAGGTGGTGGTGGGTGAGGTGGGCTGGAGGAGTGGAGGGGGTTAGGGAAGCAAGCCGAGGGTGGTCAGAGAAAAGCCCGGGAAACCAGAGCTATGATTGCCTGTGAAGATGCTGCCCCCTGGTGGACATGAGGCTCGGTGAGGCCAGCTCCCACCTGGATTCCCCGGGGACTCTCACACTCACCTTCTCTATGAAGTACCTCACTATACCGGCGGTCCCGGAGTCCTCGTCCTTAGCCACCACAGAGAATACCACAGAGCCGACTGGCAGGGTCTGTAAAAAGGGACTTTTCACCTGTGTGTCCATCCTATACCAACCCCGGGTTGGGCCTTCAGGGGGACATCAGACAGTTCAAATGGAACAGGCAGCACATGTCTTTAATCCCAGTACTCAGAAGGCAGAGGCAGGCAGATCTCTGAGTTTGAGGCTAGCCTGGTCTACAGAGTCAGTTCCAAGAAAGCCAGGGCTACACAGAGAAACTTTTTCTCGAGAAAAAAAAAAAGATGGGGCAGGCAACAGGACCCCCTTCTCCCAAATAACCCTGCCCTGCCCTGGAAAACCCTCCCCTACACAGCCTCATATCCCCAGAGCTGGTTTATACAGACTCTCAAGACCATAAGTAAAAAACCATTCTAGAACCCAGCCTGACTGCACAGTATCCCATGTGCTCCCTTTAGCCACAGCCTGAATCAAACTTCCTCACTCTTGGCTTCTGAAAGTTCCCCCATTCTTCCCAGAATGTGGTCCAAACTGTTTCGGTGGCCCTCAAAAGTCAGGTGGCTACCTGTCTCTGCCCCTCCCCGGCCTCTGCCTTCCAGCCTCTGAGGTCAGCCAGCCTTATCACTACCTGAGGACCTTTGCACGTGCTGTTTCCCAACCTGGAACATCTCTTCCCTGGAGATCCCCTGGTAGGCCCCTTGGTATCCAGGTCTCTCTCTGGAAGTCGCCTACTCGAAGCCAGAAGCAGCCCCTCCTGTGGGGAACTTTCTTCCACTCTTCCCTGTCTTGTCATTTTTGGAGTTTCACGTCTCTGAACTGTCCCTTGCAGTTTGTTTTCCCCACCTGTGCTCTAGACTGTGACACCTGGCGCATCACACCCAGGGGAGGCTTGCTCACCAGGTGGGGTGAGGACCCAGAACAGCGCCCAGCACGTGGGTGCTGGGTGGGGCCTGTCAGGCGGATCCTATGCCTGACCCCACTTTAAAGGTCTTCCCAACCACGTGGTCTGGGGATTCGGAGACAACACTTTGTTAGTAAAGGCGGTCCTGGGAACCTCCAGTGAAAACAGTTAAAGTGAAGGAGTCTGGCTGAGGAAAGGGCCACAGCACAGAGCAGCCGTTCCAGACCTCCGAACTGCTTCTAGGAGGAACACTTGGCACAGAGAGAGTAGCTGAAAGTCAGGTCTGTGCCTGTGGAAACAGAAATGGCTGGTCTTCCTGTTGAAGCCGCAGAGGTGGTGAGGTGTTAGCTTGGAGCCGGAGCTGCCCCTCCACACCTCAGGACAGAGGCAGCAAGGGAAGTAGAGACGACAGAGAGAGGGTGACCATCTAACCAGCTGACCCCTAGTTTTCCAGAACCATGAGAAACATGGCTCCCTCTGCTTCCTTTTCCGACTGAAAGAATCCGAGATGCTTGTAAACTGTGTCCCCATCACTCGGCCTCACACACATGTCATTCACGGAGCTCCCGAGACGGATGCTACACTCCCAGATGCCCTCCCCATGCCCTGTCCCACAAAGACTGTGAATACCTCATTGATGCTGGTGGAGAATTCAGAACCCTGAAAAACAGGTACGTTATCATTTCTGTCATCCACAATCACGCGTAGCTCCTTAGTCACCTGCAGATGAGAAAGCCCAGGTGAGGCCAGAAAATGGGGTTTAAGATGCCAGAAGACTGCTGGGGGGACACCATGCAGAACTCTGCTACCTCTCTCCTGGATGTACACTCCTCCCCATCCTCCCTCTACCACCTTCATGTATGGGCATGTGCACTAGAGTATATTTGTGTGTTCTAAATTAGTCAAATGTGAAGCTGCAGGCATGCTCCATATGACTGCTAACGAGATGTCCATCACAAGATGCAGCCCTTGGCACTGAGCCAAACTGTGAACTGACAACAGCTCTCCTCTTTTTACGTCGTTTAGACACAGCCTCGCCTAGCCTTAGACACACTATGTAGCCAAAGATGGACTTGAACTCTGGATCCTCCTGCCTCCACCTCCCAAACACTAAGAGTACAGATATGCACCACTACGCCTGACTTTAACAAGAAGAAGAAGAAGGGGGAGGAAGAGGAGGGCTGGGGGTGCCATTCAGAGAAAGAAAGAAAAAAGGGGTATATAGAGATTTGGAAAGACAATAGACACGTAGCCTAGAGGGATAACTCAGAGGTTAAGACCACTGTTGCTCCTCTAGAGGACCAGGGTCAGTACCCAGCACCCTGGTTCTCTGGTCCCCGAGGACCCAATTCCCTCTTCTGACCTCTGCAGGCAGCAGGCATGCACACGGTGACAGGCTTATACTCAAACAAAGCATTCACACACATAGAATAAAAACAAAACATTTTAAATCACTACTTATATTAATATAAACCCACACTGTAATTTTATAAATTGACAAGGTGAACACACAATTTTGAAAGTAATCAACACTGAAGTATTATCAGCTGGGGTACTCTCTGCTTGCCTGAAACAGACACATGATCAGAAGTGGACACTTGAGACCTTGTTTGTCCCACCCTCCGACCACCCCCTCCCCTCTCTCCTTTCAACTCACTGCAGTGTTGTGATTGTCATTTACGGAGATGGTGATCTGGAAGGAACGGAGAGTCTGGAGCAGCAAGGAGAAGAGGCTGCTGTCAGTGTGAGATCCCAGCCGTGCTCCCAGGACTCTGGCTCTAA
>NW_024545010.1:0-45124 GCF_018167655.1 Microtus oregoni
CTTCACCAGCAAACCCACTCTTGATAAATTTCCCGATTTCTTTCTCCTCCACCAGGGCGATAATACAAGAGGCTCAGAGCCTCAGAAACAAAAAGAAAAGCGGGATTTGATGCCATCGCTCTAAACCACAAGTGCCAAAACACAAGAGGCAGGCAGTAGGAGTGAAATAACCTCAGCTCAGGAGCATCCAGGCGACCTTGCGTTCTGCACGGAGGGCACCACTGGCTCTGCATTTCTTCAGAATGTCAGGAAATGACTGAAGAACGCACGAGGTAAGAATCTGATTGGTGCTCACTGACTTCTCTCCAGGGTGGTAAGTGCATCCTTAGATGTACCAGGGCCTGTCATCTCAGGGAGGCATCTCAGGCACACTGACTGAAGGCATTCCCCCCCAACACTCACACCTCCCCACCCGCATCCTGATGGCTGGTTCACCCTTCTTCCTTACGGCCACTGTGCCAGGAGTTTGGCATTGGTGCCTCTGGCAGCTGATACCACACGCTTATTTGGACCACAGCTCATGACACACCCAGTGTATCAGACAAATTCCTGCAGCCTGCACAAGATGTGGAACTCACAGCTCCCTGTCTAGCACCATGACCTCCTGCATCTCGCCATGTCCCATCATGATGCTAATAGACTGAACCTCTGAACTATGAGGGAGCTACCACAAATATATGTTTTCCTTTATAGGACTTGCTATGGTCATTGTATCTCTTCACAGCAATAGAAACCATAACTAAGACAGAGGTTGGTGTGATAGACTGAACCATGTTTTGTATAGAATAATGTGAATTTGGAGAATTTGAGTTGGAGATTCAGTGAAATGCTTTAAGCACTGCTTAATGGGCCATCCAAGTAGAAACATGGAAGACAGTGTTGCTAAGAGTGATTTGATATGTTGGGGCATGTCTCCAGAAGTTTCAGAGACAGATATTTATATGTGGCCTATGTATTGTTTTTGTGAGATGTTGGTGAAGAATGTGGCTACGTTTTGCCCTTTTCCAGAGAGGTTGACTGAGGCTAAAGTCTTGGATTAATTCCTTTGTCAGAGTAAATCTCTAAACAGCCTCATAAAGGCTCTGCCAAGGGGTTAGTAGTGGTAACTCTAGTTGTAGTGATATTTTATTTGTATTTTAATGAATAAAACTTGCCTGAAGACCAAAACGCAAAACAGCCTCACTAATCAGCCATGCAGGCCAGGCAGTGGTGGCACACACCCTTAATCTGAGCAGTCATACTAGGTAGCCGTAGATGCCAGGTGGTGGTGGCGCACACCTTTAATCCTAGCACTTGAGAAGAAAATAAGTAGGAATGGGGCGGGAGCTTACCCCCTTTTAGGCTGAAGATTTCCTAGTGGTAAGAGTTCTCTAATGACTTGTCTGCTTTGCTTTTCTGATTTTCAGTTTGATCCCCAGGTTTTATTTATTCATCTTAAATTTGGCACCCAATGTTTGGGATACAAATTCATGAAAAAGCCTTTTGCCTTTGGATTTTTAGTCACCGGCTCAGGCTGGAGCTGCACATGGGGCTCCCACGATAGCTACACATTGGGCTCCAGCCTCACTCAGCCAGGCTTTCTTTTCTTTTGTCCCCAAGCCTCTGAGCATGTTTTGGATTTTCCTGTTGTAACTTCTCAGAAACAGTCTTCAGCCTCCATCCAAACTCCAGAAGGCCCTGGGGGGCAAACGCCACAGGCTGGTCCTGCCTTCAGGCAGCTCCCATCATGTGAGCTTTCCCAAACAATTCCCTGTGCATTTTTCACACTACTCTTTCTCTCTCCCTCTCCCTCTCCTTCTCCCTCTCCCTTTATTCCACCCTGTGTTGCAGGCTCTTCCTGAAGCCCCTTCTTGGGCTGCTGTCAAACTAGCCAGCTGTCTTGAAATCCACTCATCTTTTACTGTTCTATGCAGCAGCAATAACGCTCACATCTTCGCCAACATTGTCGGTAGATTTGGAAAGACAATTGGGAATATTTAAAGGATGAATTGGCTAAAAGAGAGAGTTTTTTCCCACATCAAATTATGGGAAACACCATTGCAATGGAAGGATTTGTGTCTCTGTTTCAGAATGAGCTAGACAGTTTGAAACTGGGACAAACACATTACGTTGTCATTGAACTTCTGCTAGACTCAGGTGTGCGTGTAGCAATAATTTTATAAGAATTTTGGCATGCAAATTTGCCTCCTCAGTATGTAGATATACAGCTTTTGGGGATCAAAACTTCATCTCAGGTAAGGCAGAGCACAAGATGTGTTGACTCTATAGAGTCAGAAGAATAGAGAGAATTTGAAACCAAATGTTTATAACATAGAAATGAATTTGTGGTGACGTGATTTGTTACCGCAATGGTATACTCAGATTAACATTACTCCAATCATAGAAACAAACCGTAAGTTAACATCTGTTTATGAAAATTTCTTGCAAGATCTTATAAAGTACAGTCCCTGACCATTTAGGTAGTAAAAGAACAGGGCAAAACAGTTGCTGCTCTTTTAAAAGGACCAACCGCCCTACATTTAAAATGGTAGACAGACAAATATGTATGGGTTAAGCAATGGTCTTTAGCAATAGAGAAACTGCTGGCTTCAGGACAGCTGTCACAGGGAAAACTAAATTCATATAGTTCAGGCAGTGGTGGCACACACCTTTAATCCCAGCAGCCACACTTGTTAGTCACAGAGGCCAACCGTGGATAGGCTTGGCTTTAATCTCAGCACTGAAGAGGAATAGAAGGCGGGATGAGATAGGAACTTGCTCTCCTTCAATCTGAAGATTTCATAGAGGTAAGAGCTCTCTAGAGGTTTGTGTGCTTTGCTTTTCTGATCTTCAGGTTGAACCCCAATATCTGCTTCTGTGTTTTTATTATTGGGTTATATAGGATAAATATTTATAACAAAAAGGAGAAAGTTGGGCCAGGTAAATTGAAAAATGCAAAATTTGAGAAGAAATGGAGAAGCAGGAAATGGAATAGAGGTAAATGCTGTGTTCAAAGAGATAAACAGAAGAAGAAACAGAATAAAAGGAATGGTGACTTCAGGGCAAGATCTCCACAGACAAATTTGCAACTTGGGAAAAGCAATTGAAGAAAAGCTTGGAGCCCGATGTGTTGATGCAAGACATTAATCCCAGAACTCCAAAGGCAGAAGCTGGCAGATGTCTGATTCTAGGCCAAACTGGTGTACAAAAGAAGTTCCAGGACAGCCAAGTTTAGTCAGTGAATGAACTCATCTTGCTGAAGATGAAATTAATTGAAGGGTATATGTTTCAGCCCCAGCAAGCAGCAGAACTGGGAAGTTTCAACCACTTAGTTCTGTCTTTAGGGATAGAAAATAGTTGCTCCAAGACTAAGGAAAGCTGCTGAGGCAAGCACATGTCAGAAGTGTCTCTGAACCTGGAGGCCCAGAGAAGACATTGTGTCAAGCTAGGAAGGCGAGTCCTACATTTCTATGGAGACCCCAAGATGCTGGGGTGTCAGAACCGTGGAATACTTGTCAAGGAAAGTTGCTAACAGGGAGTGGTACCCACACAAGAGAGAGAAGTGTATTGTAGTCAGCAAAGCAGGAAGGAGTTGAAAATCTGAAGAGCACTGTGACATCAGACATGAAGATGCAGAGTTTGAAGTTTTCTCAGCTGGTTTCCAGTATTTCCTCACTATGCTCCCTTCCCCTATATTTTAGGATGATAATGTAAATGCTGTGCCACTGTATGTTGGAAGCATGTGATGTGCTTTTTGCTTTTGATTTTACAGTGGGATTATCGTTGTAAGATTGAGTCTCAGAAGAGACTTGGAATTTTATTTTTTTTCATTTTTTTTATTGAGAAAAGGAGAAAAAAAACAAGTTTCCACCTCCTCCCAGCCTCCCTTTTCTCTCCCCCTCCTCCCACCTTTCTCCCCCTCCCCCCACTCCTCTCCCCCTCCCTCTCCAGTCCAAAGAGCATTCAGGGTTCCCTGCCCTGTGGTGAGTCCTAAGTCCTCCCCTCTCCGTCCATTCCTAGGAAGGTGAACATCCAAACTGGCTAGGCTCCCACAAAGCCAGCACATTACGTAGGTTCAAAACCCCGTGCCATTGTCCTTGGCTTCTCATCAGCCCTCATTGTTCGCCATGCTCAGAGAGTCCAGTTTTATCCCATGTTTTTTCAGTCACAGTCCAGCTGGCCTTGGTGAGCTCCCAATAGATCAGCTCCACTGTTTCAGTGGGTGGGTGCACCCCTCGTGGTCCCGACTTCTTTGCTCATGTTCTCCCTCCTTCTGCTCCTCATTGGGACTTTGGGAGCTCAGCCCAGTGCTCCAGTGTGGGTCTCTGTCTCTATCTCCATCCATCACCAGATAAAGGTTCTATGACGATATGCAAGATATTCGTCAGTATTGCTATAGGATAGGGTCATTTCATGTTCCCTATCCTCAGCTGCCCAAGGAACTAACTGGGGACCTCGGCTTGGGCATCTGGGAGCCACTCTAGGTTCAAGTCTCTTGCCAACTCTAAGGTGGCTCCCTTAACTAAGAATTGTGCTTCCGTGCTCCCCTATCTAACCTTCTTTATCCCAATCCTCCTTTTTCCCCAAGTTCCCCCCATTCTCCCCTTCTCCCGTTTCTCTCCCCATCTCCCCTTACCCCCATCCCACCCCAACCCCAAGATCTCATTTTCTCCCCGGCAATTTTGTCTACTTCCCATAGCCAAGAGGACAACTATATGTTTTTCCTTTGGTTCACCTTCTTACTTAGCTTCTTTGGGATCACCAATTGTAGACTCGGTGACCCTTGTTTATGGCTAGAAACCAATTATGAGTGAGTACATCCCATATTCATCTTTTTGGGTCTGGGTTACCTCACTCAGGATAGTGTTTTCTATTTCCATCCATTTGCAATCTGAAAAGGAAAAAGTTGAAGTAACTTATAAAGGGAAACCTATCAGAATTACACCTGACTTCTCAATGGAAACCATGAAAGCCAGAAGGTCTTGGCTAGATTGCTGCAGACACTAAGAGACCAAGGATGCAAGCCCAGATTACTATACCCAGCCAAGCTTTCATTCACTATAAATGGAGAAAATAAAATTTTCCAGGATAAAAACAAATTTAAACAATACGCAGCCACAAATCCAGCCTTACAGAAAGTAATAGAAGGAAAATCACTAACCAAGGAGTCCGACAATGACCATAATAACTCAGACATCTAGAGACCCTTCACCAACACATATCAAAGAAGGGAAACACTTAAACTCTACAACTAAAAAAATGACCGGAGTTAACAACCACTGGTCATTAATATCACTTAATGTCAATGGACTCAACTCACCTATTAAAAGGCACAGGCTAAGAGATTGGATACGAAAACAGGATCCAACATTCTGCTGTTTACAAGAAACACACCTCAACCACAAAGACAGGCACCTACTCAGAGTAAAGGGCTGGGAAAAGGCTTAGCAAGCAAATGGACCTAAGAAACAAGCAGGTGTGGCCATACTAATCTCTAACAAAGTAGACTTCAAACTTAAATCAATCAGAAGAGATGGAGAGGGACATTTTATACTCATAACAGGAACAGTTCATCAGGATGAAGTCTCAATCCTGAACATCTATGCCCCTAATATAAAAGCACCCACGTACATAAAAGAAACATTGCTAAAACTCAAGGCAGCCATCAAACCGCACACACTAATCGTAGGAGACTTCAACACTCCTCTCTCACCAATGGACAGGTCAATCAGACAGAAACCTAACAGAGAAATAAGAGAATTAATGGAGGTAATGAATCTAATGGACTTAACAGACATCTATAGAACATTCCACCCAAATAGGAAAGAATATACCTTCTTCTCTGCAGCTCATGGAACCTTCTCAAAAATCGACCACATAGTTGGTAACAAAGCAAACATCCACAGTTACAAGAAAATATTAGTAACCACCTGTGTCTTATCAGATCACCATGGATTAAAGTTAGAATTCAACAACAATCCTACCCCCAGAAAGCCTACAAATTCATGGAAACTGAACAGTCAACTACTGAACCATACCTGGATTAAGGAAGAAATAAAGAAAGAAATTAAAGTCTTCCTGGAATTCAATGAAAATAAGGAAACAACATACTTAAACTTATGGGACACTATGAAAGCAGTCATAAGAGGAAAGTTCATAGCACTAAGTGCCCACTTAAAGAAAACAGAGAAAGCTCACATTGGAGACTTAACAGCTAACCTGAAAGCTCTAGAAAAAAAAAGAAGCAGACTCACCTAGGAGGAGTAGAAGACTGGAAATAATCAAACTGAGGGCTGAAATCAACAAAATAGAAACACAGAAAACAATACAAAGAATCAATGAAACAAAAAAGCTGGTTCCTGGAGAAAATCAACAAGATTGATAAACCCCTATCCAAACTAATCAAACGGCAGAGAGAGAATTTGCAAATGAATAAGATCAGAAATGAAAAGGGGGACATAACCACAGACACAGAGGAAATTCAGAGAATCATTAGATCTTACTACAAAAGCCTATATGCCACAAAACTGTAAAATGTAAAGGAAATGGACACTTTCTTAGATAAATACCATATACCAAAGTTAAACCAGGACCAGGTGAACAACCTAAATAGACCTGTTAGTCGCGAAGAATTAGAAGAGGTTATCAAAAACCTCCCTACCAAAAAAAGCCCAGGACCAGATGGCTTCAATGCGGAATTCTTCCAGAACTTCCAAGAAGAACTAATACCTATACTCCTTCATGTATTTCACAATATAGAAACAGAAGAGGCACTGCCAAATTCCTTTTATGAAGCTACAGTTACCCTGATACCAAAACCGCACAAAGACTCAACCAAGAAAGAAAATTATAGACCAATCTCACTCATGAACATTGATGCAAAAATCCTCAACAAAATACTGGCAAACCATATCCAAGAACACATTAGAAAAATTATCCATTATGATCAAGTAGGCTTCATCCCAGGGATGCAGGGCTGGTTCAACATACGAAAAACTATCAATGTAATCCATCATATAAATAAACTGAAATAAAAAAACCATGTGATCATTTCATTAGATGCTGAAAAAGCATTTGACAAAATTCAACATCCCTTTATGATAAAAGTATTGGAGAGATTAGGGATACAAGGGTCATACCTAAATATAATAAAAGGTATATACAGCAAGCCGACAGCTAACATCTAATTAAATGGAGAGACTTGGAATTTTAAACATTGTTGAAACAGTAACAGACTACGGAGCCTTTTAAATTTTGACTGAATGCATTTTTTCATAATGATATGGCACAAGATTTTGGGGACCAGGGTGTGGAATGTGGTGGTTTGAAAGAAAACGACCCACAAAGGTAATGCCTCTATTAGGTGTGAGCTTTGTTGAGGTTGGTTTGGCCTTGTTGGAGGAAGTGCATCACTGTGGAGGCAGGCTTTCAGGTCTCAGATAGGCTCAATCCACACCCAGTGTATCAGACCAATTTCTATAGCCTGTACAAGATATAGAACTCTCAACTACCTCTCAAGCAGCATGTTCTCCTGCATGTCACTTTGTCCCACCATGATGATAATGGACTGAACCTCTGGATTGAAAGCGAGCCACCACAATCAAATGTTTTCCTTTACAGGAGTTTCTGTGGTTGTGGTGTCTCTTCTCAGTAATGGAAACCCTAACTGAAGCAGAGGCTCACAGTCAAACCGTAGGTGGAACTCGGGGAATGCCTCTTCAGAAAAGGGGAGGAAGTATTATTGGAGCCAGAGGGGATTGCAGGAGCCACAGGAATACAACCCACAGAATCAACTCATTAGGATTCAAAGGGGTTCACAGAGACTGACGTGACAATCTGGGAGCCTGTATGAGTCTGACTTAGGTCCTCTGCATAAATGTTATGACTGTGTAGCGTGGTGTTCTTGTGGGACTCCTAATAGTGGGGATGGCCCAGTCTCTGACTCTTTGGCCTGCTCCTGGGACCGGACCCCTTTCCTCCTCCTGAGCTGTCTACTGCAGTCTTGATAGGAGGGTATGTCTGTAGTCTTACTGTAACTTGATATGCCATATTTGGTTGATATGCCTGGGAGACGTGCTTATTTCTGATAGGGAACAGAGGAAGAGTGGGTCTGAAGGAGAGGAGTGGTGGGGGGAATGACTGGGAGGAGAGAAGGGAGGGAAAACTGCAGTCAGGATCATATATGAGAGAAGATTAAAGAAGTAAATGAATAAACGAACAAAAATATAAAGAAAAAGACCAGAAACTTTCTCAAATTTTACCAGGATGGGAGTTGCCTTGCTTTGGGTACACAAGGTGTTTTGACCAAGAGGCCTTCCTGTGTTAATGCATTGTAGAAGGAGCTGTGGGCCGCATCCTGCCACCCGGCTCCTGGCCACGGGCTAGCTTTACCCAAAATAATTACATGGAAACTGTATTCATTTAAACACTGCTTGGCCCATGAGCTCTAGCCTCTTACTGGCTAACTCTCACATCTTGATTAACCCATTTCTATGTATGTGTGTAGCACCACGAGGTGGTGGCTTACCGGGAAGATGCTACCCTGCTTCTATCTCGGAGAGGAGAGCTATGGTGTCTGTCTCTTCTTCTGTCTACTCCACTTATCTAAGCTGCAGTCCTATCAAAGGCCAAGGCAGTCTCATTATTTGACCAATGAAAGTAACACATGGACAGAAGACCCACCTGCATCAATGCATTCCTCTGAAAAAGCCACTGAACATGTGCAGAAAGGGTCTCAAGAAGCAGCAATGGACAAGAGTCAGCCTCTTCAAATGCAGAAATCCTGTTGCCAGAGATGCTTTCTCTTTGCATAGACTTACAATTTTACTGGCTAACAGAGGATTCGGCAGATTTGAGACATTTCTGGCCATGATTGAGAAAAGCTCTTGCGGTCGAGTCTACACTGCATTTCCACATCATGCCTTAAATATTGTTTTCTTTTCTTTTAGTTCTTGATAATCATTTCAAGGACCACAAAGCAGGTTCTACATGTCAGCAGGAAACAATCTTGTTGTACATATGCTTCAACTCACAGCAAATTTAGACATAAAGATTTTAGTGCAAGATATGTGTAAAGGTTAACTATTTACAATGGTTTCCTTGAACATGAAATTTTTGTTTCGACTCCCTTTATGAACAAAATACATGTTTCGTGTTAAAAACGACAAAGAAATACACTGTTCGTTTGTATTGAGTGTAAAGATATGAATGCAAAACCACAGTTACAAATTACTTTTCAATCATGGTCAATAGGTGTATTATTTTCACTTCAAAGCTGAAATACATTTTAAGTTGGGTGCTGTGGATCAGGGACTTCTAAAACCATAATCAGCATGAAAGTTGAAAGCACAGCAATATATACAGCTTAATTCCTAAAATGTGATTCTTTACATCATATGATTAGTGTCCCAGGGGACTAGATCCTGGGAGCCAAGGGAGGATGGGGTTGGAACGATTGCAACAAATCTGACATATGATGATATTGGGTTCCCCTCTATATGCTATGGAAATGTCTTATTCCCATTGGTTATTAAAGAAGCTGTGCCGGCCAATGGCTTAGTAGAGTCAAGACAGGTGGCAAGTCCTCACAGAGATATGAAGAGAAATTAGGCAGAGTAAAAGAGACACCATGTAGATGCCAAAGAAGAAGGACGCCAGCCAGACACCAGCCAGAGCCTGACCAGTAGGCCACAGCTTCGTGATGATTCACAGATTAATAGAAATCGATTAATTTGACATATAAGAGTTAGCTAGAAATATGTCGAAGCTATTGGTCAAGCAATATTGTCATTAATATAGTTTCTGTGTGATTATTTGGATCTGTGCAGCCAAAAAAAAGAAAGAGCAGTCTCTCTCTACAATATGGCATGAACAGCTTTAACAATGCATTACTAGTAAACTATGCAATATGAGGTGGAACAATGTGTTTTCGGCCAAATCCCAATTCACTCCATCCAGATGGCAAAGACTGATATGCCATGGGACAGGCAATAGTCCTGTTCAGAGGTTGTACTACAGATCCCAAGATGGTTAGTCAATAAGGAGGCCGCACCTTTGACAAAGCCTTCTACCCAATACCTGGTGATCTCGGTGCCTTAATAAAACAAATAACAAACTCTCAGCTAGCGTAGCAAAGAAGGCAGTGATCCCAAATATCTGGTGTATGTTTTTTTGTTTTATTATTATTAAATTTATTTATTTATTTATTAAAGATTTCTGTCTCTTCCCCGCCACCGCCTCCCATTTCCCTCCCCCTCCCCCAATCAAATCCCCCTCCCTCGTCAGCCCAAAGAGCAATCAGGGTTCCCTGCCCTGTGGGAAGTCCAGGGACCCTCCACCTCCATCCAGGTCTAGTAATGTGAGCACCCAAACTGCCTAGGCTCCCACAAAGCCAGTACGTGCAGTAGGATCAAAAACCCATTGCCATTGTTCTTGAGTTCTCAGTAGTCCTCATTGTCCGTTAGAGAAGCTGAATAAGAAGGAGAACCCAAAGAAAAACATATAGGCATCCTTCTGAATATTAACATTCATCAGGCAATGAAAGGAGACAGAGACAGAGACCCACATTGGCGCACCGGACAGAAATCTCAAGGTCCAAATCAGGAGCAGAAGGAGAGAGAGCACGAGCAAGGAACTCAGGACCACGAGGGGTGCACCCACACACTGAGACAATGGAGATGTTCTATCGGGAACTCAACAAGGCCAGCTGGCCTGGGTCTGAAAAGGCCTGGGATAAAACCAGACTCGCTGAACATACTGGTGTATGTTTTTTAAAGAGTCAGTCTATACTTCTCAGTGCTTTACAACAATGAAACTTTATTCATGTTCACACACAGGTTACTCAACCCAGTTGAAGAACCTTGACATATCCAAAGACATGTCTACATTAGGACTATTTGCATATGCAAACAATGAAGACACAAAAAGGGCTGCCAAGTTAAGGACTCTGAATCTTGTGAACAGAGAGTTGATAATGCCCAGCACAGTGCAGATTTTATGACACACTGGAAGATTCAGGTGCTTCAAATAAAGGCCCAAGAATAAGATATAATGAGTTTGGACAGGAACTATGTTGCAAATTCAGTCAACGACAGGAAGTCCATGGCAGCCCAGCTTTGTATCTCACTTAGGGCCAGAGTGGGGTGCTATCAAGATGTTCAGGTATCATTGGGTGAAGCAGAGTGTGTAGGCTGAAGCGGTGACATCCAGAGGCAGGACAGCTGTAGTCTTCACTCCCCATCAGGACCTGCAGAAAGACATGCAAAGGCAAAGTCAGATCACAAATATGTCACTGCCTGGCTCTCCTGTCATCACGCAATGTACCAAACAAATGCTCTTAGATTTTCCCAGGGACTGATGAACAGAACTGTTCCTACCTGAACTCCTTCTCTCCAGTACTCGTGCCACCATCACTCCCAGCTGTAGGTTCCTTCAGGTCAAGGCCAAGATCTCTGAATAAGATCCTTGCTCTGACAAGAAGCCTGCATCTTTCAGCCCTGGCCCCAGAGTTTCTGGCACAGCTTACATCATGAACCCAGGTAGACCTCTTTGAGAAGCAAGCTCTCCAGCTTCATTGCACATCCCCTGTTCCACACCATCCACCCAGAGCGGCTTCCCATTCACACAGTGCTCTTCATTGACCAGTTTTACTCAGAAGCCTCTTTCCAGCCTCGCTGACTGTGAAATTCTCCTCTGCACTCACAGATTCCTTCCTTGATGGACTTGTGATGTGCTGGCTAAAGTCAGCTTCAGAAGGCATCATCGTTCCATGTCTACATGGAACGTGTCCTGAGTCCACAGGACCATCTCCTTTCATTAGAGGCCCTTATCCCCTGCGCATATCTTCCCAGGCCTTCTCAGGCTGGCGCAGACTGGGACACCACTGTGGGCTGGGATTCAATCCACCAGGCCCTATTCCTTCCACTTTGCTTGCGGCCTGCCCTCAATAAAGAACTTGCCACCTTGAAGGCCTCCTACTTTTCTTGACTTCAGGATACTGGCCCTCTGCTGTTGAGCAAAACACTTGAAAGCGAAGATGTACTGAGCAGACCCTGGGTACCAGTTCTTAATCAGACTGAAGAGCTCAAGGCTCTGGCCTCCAAGTTGATGAATTAACCCACTCTAGCCTCCAGTATCTCGTCAGGAGCCCTCCGTTTTCCGCACCCTGTCCACCCCCTGTTCCTCGTTCAAGGAGCCAGGTACCTGGTATGCTGGAAGTCTCCTGCTAGGCCTGAGGGGAGTTATGAAGAATCAGAAGTGTCCCTGCAGCCTCCAATGTCTTCTGCCTATCTCCCTCAGCAGGGAGTGCACCGTGGTTGGAAACACCTGGCAGTTGGGTGTTGACTTCAAGACCCTGCTGGTTGGCGACATCATTGGTCTGGGTGGAGATGACATCATTGGTCTGGTTGGCATTGCCAGGGCCCTGGACACAGATGCAATGGAAGAGATACGAGAGAGTGAATTCTGACAAGACACCTCCCCGACCACAGTGGGCCTTCCAGCCTCCATTCCTTTCCACCAAACACCCATCTCTGTGAGCTTCTCCTCCTCTCATCCACCAAGCCCATCCCTTCAAAGAACCTCGACCCACTCATTTACCATGTCGTGTGACGGCACTACAAGCGGGATACTGCAGATGCAGGGCTCCAAGATCATGTTAGAGGTCCTGAGAACATGCAGAGGAGAAGCCAGGAGGTTAAACACTCTGGATGACAACTACCATATGGAGGGCCGGGGGCTCTGAGGGATTAGGCTGAGGGATTGTGAATGAGTGTGGACACTAGGACAAATGACACTAGTCCCCTGGTCCTCGGATGGACCCTCACACTACCTGACCTGGTTTCCCTCCAACCTCCTTCCTTAGATCCTCCTAGAGACACTACTTTTTGTGAACCCTCTCCTTCCCGGGTACACTGAAGATGACCAACAGCTATTCTGATCTGCACCGCACCAGGAAAGATGAGAGTATGGTCCTCTGCAGAGACTAGGTCTTTCCTCCACTTTGCCCACTCCCCACTGATCATGAAGGATAAGAGAGCTCATTTAGCAGACACATTCTCTGTGGGCCAGAAACGTTTCCCTGGGCCTCTCTGGCCCTTTCGACTATTACTCCAGATTTCAGCAGAACCTTCTCCCGTGTCCATTCATTTCAGCGTAGATAGATAGTATCAGCATTTTGTAGTCCACTGCCTGCTGTATGCAATATGCTTGTCCTCTCTAATGCTCCTGTGTAGAATATTTTCCAAGCATGCCCACAGGGAGTGAGTGACTTAGAAGGATGCTTTCCCTAGCATGTTGTTCAGCAAATACTAAATCTGGGAAGATCCTCTCCTGCAAGTTAGGCTGAAATGTAGCTCTGTCATTCCCCTAGATCTTTTTGTCCCTACCTTCTTCCTTCCTTCCTTCCTTCCTTCCTTCCTTCCTTCCTTCCTTCCTTCCTTCCTTCCTTCCTTCCTTCCTTCCTTCTTTCCTTCCTTCCTTCCTTTCTTCCTTCCTTCCTTAATTCCTTCCTTCCCATCTTTCGTTCCCTCCTCCCTCCCTCCCTTCCTTCCTCCTTCCTTTCTTTCCTCTCCTCTTGCTCCATGTTTTCCTTCCTCTCTTGTTCCTCCTTCTTGCTGCTCCTAATGCTGCAGCACCAAGCTCGAGTTTGGAGACAGTACCATTAGCCACAGCATCCTCCATGGTCTCTGTTGTACTCACGTGCAAGGTATAGTCACCGGCTGGCTGGGATTCCATGAAAAAGTAATGGTCATTTGAGGATTCAAATTCGCTGGAACATAGTTCAGAGGTACAATTGCTGTGGGCCAGTGTAGCAACAGAGGCACCTGGGTGATGTCCTGCAAAGAAAGACATCCACGTTGAAGATCAAATCTGAACACCAGGACTCAAGGGACAGAACTGTATTAAAATGGTGACAGCCATGGACAATGGCAGGGCTCTCAAGACCTTGGTGATGACCATGGAGGATGGCAGGGCTCTCAAGACCTTGGTGACCAGCCACACAGACTCAATGTTTTGGTTATTCCTCTACTGGAGGACACTGAGCCCCAAAGAGAAGTTATCTTCCCAAGGTCGCAATGCACCGAGAATTGGTGCTGGAATCTCAGAGTTTAGGACACACTTGAATTTGTCTGGACAGTGACTTCTGGCATAGAGACTCTCCTCGTAGCAAATTACTTTCCTTACCTGCTGCACAACTGTGTGAGGCAGGGCTTCAGGCTGCTGAACGATGCCCTGTTGCCCATCTGGAAAAGACCATGCAGAGCTTGACTGAGTCTCCCTTCCCACCATATTCCCTTGAAAGTACCTAACTCCACCCCCTCCCCAACTGAGGATTTGGGTCACCATCAGTCCTTTTAATATCCCACCCACAATGTCTCTCCTTTCTGTAAAAACGTGATACTTGGCACAGATAGTATACCTGAACAGGTTAGATCTGGGGAGGGAGGGTTTGTACAAGGTCGAGTGACAACTCTGTGGCATGGCTGGTGACGGAAGCATTTAGGATTACTGCTGCCACTTGAGACCCCTCCATGGCCAGAGACACTCACCCATGGTTCCTGGTTGGGCGAGACCCTGCTTAACATTCACGTGAGAGTTGCCCTTAGTAGCCATAGCCTCAAGTGAGATTCCACTTTCTCTGTGTATTCTACGTTCTTCACAGAACTCACGGCAGACAAGACCCCACTAGAGTCCCTGAAGTAGGGATTGAAAGAGTCAAGTTAGTCACACATACAGCAGGAGGCCTGGCCTCTGCCCTAGAGGTAGTACACACCTGAGACAGTGTATGTACACATCTGGAAGAGGCACAAACCTGTTACACCCCCAGTTTCTTCTGATCCTATGGCAAGACACGGTCAGAGCAAACTACAGGTCCTCTGGGACCAAGTTTTACCCCCTCTTTGGTGATCTGGTCCAGCGTTAAGTTACTCAGGAGTCCAGTAGGAAACAGAACATTCGTCAAGTTCCATGTTCCATGGCTCTACACTTAGGGCAGGTCACCAAAATGGCTGCCGGAATTCCTACCCTCCAGTGCACTTACACTGCTAACAGATAACTCTGTCTCTGGTGCCTAGACTCTTCCTGTCCTCCATCCTGCTCATGACTGGGACCAATTTTCTCTCCCTTCTTTGTATCATGGTCTTTGTCTTACCCTTCATTTTACCTGGTCACTCAGACTCTCCATCATACAGGTCTCTCTCACACTTCACCTTCTCCTAACCACCTGTTCACTCAAGCACCATGGAAGCCTAATCATGACTTTCCCTGCTCATCACCACTCATGGCCCCTAAAACAGTCACACACACACACAGAAGCACACAAATTCACACACATGCACACACGCAGAGACACATACACAGACACACGCATACACACAGAGAAAGACACACAAATGAACACGCACATGCACACACATGTACAAACATGCACACACATGCATACACACAGACACGCATGCACACACGCAGAGACACATACACAGACACACACATACACACAGAGAGAGACACAAATGAACATGCTCATGCACACACATGTACAAACATGCACACACATGCATACACACAGACACGCATGCACACACAGACCCAAACATGAACACACACATACACACACATGCACACAGAGACACACATGAACACACAGAAACACACATACACACAAGACACACACATGAACACATATAGACACACACATGCAAAGAAACACAGACACATATGCAGACACACACATTCACACAAAACAGACACATGCAACCATTCACACATGTATACATACACATGGACACACACATGCACACACAAATGCAAACACACAGACACACTCACAGACAGACACACATCACACACAGAAACACACAGACACACACACATACATTTTGAGGCACAGGCAGGTGCTCCTACATCTTCATCAGCAATCACAACTCTCTGTTCTGTTACTTCGTCCTGTGCCCTGCCAAAGACAACTGGCATCCCTGGTTTAATTGTCTCCCTAGAGCCCTGATTTAACTTGACTTCTGACCACCAGCATGGAAGTGAATGGACATAGTCATTAGCTCAAGGGATACCATATATTCCCTTCTCTCTGGATTATGGTTCATCCTCAAGCCCCACTTTAATCTTAATAATTCCTTTGATCCCCTTGGAAGTGACTGAACACTTGCTCCTCATGAAATCATGTTCTTCCCAAGCCAACGTGGCTGACTCCTGCCTGAAATTCCACTACACAGGAAGCTGAGGAAGGAGAATAGTGAGTCTGATGACAACTCATAACACCAGAACAACTTGTCTCCAATAATAACCACAGTAAAGACAATAATAATAATAACAAGAATAAATACCATTGTCCTCTAGAATCTTGGAAATCTTCCATTTAAACTCCTCCATCCTCCTTTCCCCCTATATTCTTCTGCTACTGAAACAAATCTTTTGTAATTTTTTTGACACAGGTCCAAATGTTATACCATGTTCAATCCAAGAGATAGTTCCACACCAGGCTGTTTATCTCAGGATGGCATGCTCCCTCTGCAATCCAGAAAACCCATGCCTTCTGCCATAGCCTCTGGCCAGACTTCTAGATGCTTCTCCACATTTCACAGTGGCACATGGGCACACATTTCTTCTCCTCCTTGGCAAATGCTCCATGTGTCTGTCTGGATCCTACAGTAGTTCAAAGATACAGGTTCTGCTCAGGAAACCCAGCCATCCATTTCTGCCCCACCTGCATCAAAAGGAGCAGGAGCCTCCTTCAGGTTCCTGAAGTTGGGAACCCTTGCAACCTATGCTCATGAGTTGGCAGGGTAAGTGATGTCTTCAGCGTTTCCCCTTTAGTTGAGTAAGGAGGCAAAGAGCTAAAGAGCCTGGGTTCCCAGAGATGGTGGAGGGAGGAGAACAGGCAAGGAATGGGCAGATCTTATTTTTGATGCCACCCTGTGGGTACCTCAGTATCCAGCGGATCAGAAGCAAGGAGCTCGGTTCTGAGGAAGATGCATGTCCTTCCTCAAGCAACTCAGTTTCCAACCAATGAGCTGCCATCCCTCCTTTTTTCTCTTCTCAGGCCATGATGGTTCTGGACCAATGAGCTTTCATATTTACTCCCCTCATCCTGACTTTGTCCAGACCTTATGGTTGCTCTGTGACCCACATTGACTTCTAGTGATTCATGTTAGCACCCAGCATCTCTGGGAAGAGAAATGAGACTTGCCCTTCCTAGTGGTCTTTACCCAGGTTTCCTCCTTTTTCACGGGAAATGCAAGGTGTCAGCACTTTCAGCATACCTCCTTGCAAAGCTCTTGTTAACTTTTCAAAGTCAGGTACGTGGGGGCTAAACCTGGGTGTCTGTCTTGCCACATGTCTTTAATCCCAGCAGTAGAGAGGCAGTGCTTGGCAAATCTCTCTGAGTTCATGGCCAAGGTGGCCTACAGAGTGAATTCTAGGACAGCCAAGGCTACACAGAGAAACCCTGTCTTGAAAAACCAAACGAAATTAGTCATCATGTGTGGGCTGGAGCGATAGCTCAGTCTGTACATAGAAACCATGAGGACCCGAGTTTGAACCACAGAACACATATAAAAATGCCAACTGTGGAGAAACGATCTTGCAGTCCCTACATTGGAGAGGCAGAGACTAGAGGAACCCTGGGACTTGCTTACCAGTTCATGCAAATAGGTGAGATCCTGGTTCAGTGAAATACAGTGTCTCAAGAAAGAAGGTGAAGAGGGATTGAGCAAGACACCTAAAGTCCACCTCTGGCGCCAATATGCACACATCAAGAGGGGAGTGTGCAGTCACATACACATAACCCACATTCAAACCGTGTTTTGGTTAATTTCAGATAAATAGAAATAATTTGTACTCAGGCCCTATTTAGAACCAGAAGCTTCATTACTTTAGAGTAGCTACCCTGAATATTACCTAACTTCATGATGCTTGTTGCTTCTTAGGCTTTTTTTTTTATTTTGCTCTGTTTTAAAATTTATTTAAAGACTTGCTGTCTTATTCTATGTGTATGACTTGCATCCATTCATGTCTGTGCACCACATGGGTACAGTGCTCTCAGAAGCTGGAAGACCTTGTGGACCCTCTGGGACCAAATTTTGTTGTAGATGGTTGTGAGCTTCCAATACGGGTACTGGGAATCAAACCTGGGTCTCTAGAACTGGCCACCCATCTCTCCAGCTCCTAAAATCCATTGAAAAATGATCTTGTTATGTAGCTCAGGATGGCCTTTTACTTCCT
This sequence comes from Microtus oregoni, assembly GCF_018167655.1. NCBI lineage: Eukaryota > Metazoa > Chordata > Mammalia > Rodentia > Cricetidae > Microtus > Microtus oregoni. Next base: position 18,217 of record NW_024545010.1, read on the forward strand.
GTGTAGCCCAGGCTGTCCTCTCACTCACCTCAGACTTGAGTGCTGGGATTATAGGCAGGAGCCCCATGGCGTGCTCACAATGGTTCTTGAACACACTGTGTAGAGCACCGTATTTGTAGGGTCAGAATAGAGCACGACGTGTGGAAAGCGGGATTTGAACTTGGGCAACTCCTGTTCTTCCTGCTGATGGTGGTGGTGTTTTGGGGTGGGGACAACCTTTGAGGATCATGCGGGAAGAAGACAGCAGTTCCCCTTCTTCACTGACACCCTTAATATCTCCATGCAAATCTCCTTTCATGCATGCCTTCTGCTCTCCCTATTTCCCAGATGAACTTCAAGTGAATTTCATTAAAAATGTTTATCTGTAGTTCTACAATTGGGGGAATGATCCATTTTTCTCTCCTTCTTTAGCTTGAGAAGGCCCCCTGGAGACCAATACATTGAACACTCTCTTATCTAAACCATACACTCTTATATGGCATAAGAGTTCCACCAGGTTTTTGTAGGGATTGAGGCTTCACCTTGCCATTTCAGCCTTTCAAACCTTCTTATAAAGTATTTTTGCATGCTTCTTCAAAGAATTGTGCTGGGTGAACAGTTGTTTGTTCAATATTAGCAATTGATAAGTACATCTTCCCATGATCTATTGCTTCATCTATCCACTGCCCAGTCAGATCCTTTGTAGCGTCTCAATAAACAATGGCACTGCTATACCAGATGTGTCACAACCACAGGTGAAAGAGAACCTGTAGAGTGTGTGTGCTTCTATGGGCACACACGAACACATTTATTAAGTGTGTTCAGGTGCCCACGGAGGCTAAAAGAAAGTATTAGTCCTTCTGGAGCCAGAGTTAGAGGAACTTATATACCTCCTGATGTGAGTGGAATAACCAAACTTGCCTGCTTTGGAAGAACAGTAAACACTTGGACCTGCTAAGCCATCTCTCCAGCCCATGGTTTTATTTCTTACACAAGACACTGTGAAATGTATCTTCTATGAGTGCTTTATTATCACTTCCCTCCTCATTACCCAATGGATGGCACCTCAGAACATAGTTCTGCACAAGCCACATACAACATCTTGCTATTTGAACTCCCCATTCTATAAACACTCAAATATTCCAAACCTGGAATTCTCTGTCCATAAGTCATTAAAAACATCTGAACATCATATTCTGGCCAGTAGATTTAACATGAGCTGTCCAAGCTTGAAATACACCAGAACTGAAATTCATCCAGAACACAGGAGCACACAGCTCTTCCCAGACAAAAATCTCAGAGATACCCTATGATAAAGGAGATTCATGAGCAGTGTGCTACTTGATGATTTTTAGCAGCATGGACTTAGAAACTTGCCAAAGTTGGGGAGGTAAGCATAACTCTTGCTGGTATCCTGCCACATTAGAAAGCCAAGTGGAGTGGAGTCAACACCCAAAGCTGTGGTGGTGATCCTACCCATGCCTGCTTAACAGTTTAAAAACCTCTCCTAGTCAAAAAAATGATTACAGATATACAATAGACAGATTCAGACAAAAAGGCCTCTAAATGGGTCACAATGGATTTGATAAATATATATAAGCTTGAGGGAAGGAGGATAAAGGGTAGTGTCATAGACTAAAATTTAATTTTAAAAGATTAAACTGAGATTCATTTCTTGAGTTTGGGTATAGAGTTTATTTACTGGGTTATGGAGGGGAAAGGGAAAAGTGGGAAAGAAAGAAGAAGGTGGAAGAGAGAGTCAGAGAGAAAGGGAGAAAAGAGAAAGATGGGTCAACAGAGAGAGGCAGCAGCTACCTCTTTAGAAGAGGGACAAGAGAGAGATTCGTAAAAAAAATGAAGTAATAAAAATTATAATAAGTCACATAAAAATGAAAAATATACAGAGTCTAGATTATGTGTACTATTGACACATAATTTTTTAACATTCCAGACTCTTTGGATATAGGGGTGACAGAAAATTGGAATGGTAATTATGACAAACACTTAGGCTCTTTTTGGGAAAAAAGGGCATAGACTCAAATCTGCCTACTTTCTGCGGGCATGGGCAGCGTGGGGAAGGGGAGAGACAGGTGTTCACATTTAGAAAGAGATGTGGCTGGAAAGGCATCCCATGAACAGTCATCCCTGAGAAGGCAGGCATCGGTTCCTTTCCTTGGGGGAGATGAAAAGGCAGGGGTCTAGGAAAAAAATTGTTATCACTCAAGATGAGAGTGCCAGGATGAGGAGCAGGTACGCCCTTCATTGTGGCATCCTGGAAAACTGGAGTGTGGGAGGTCCTGTCTGTTGGACAGACCAAGTGTCCTGAGTAGGTGCCTGCTTGAGCCTGGAGAGATGGTACCAGCATGGGTGTCCCAAGAGCTTGGCAGTCGAGGGGTTGGTGAGCATTATGGTGTGAGGTCCTGTCCATCGAGGTTCAAGAGACCTAGGAGTTAAGTGTTTGAGGAGTACTCTGTCCTCTGGGGAGAGCAGGGCAGGATTAGGGGCATTCGGGTCCACTGGTGTGGTGGCAGGAAGACAACTGTCAGCGTGTGAATGGAGAAGGGACCTTAAAAGAGAGAGGTAAGGTAGGTAAACTGCCAGTGGAGGGGTTTGAACTGGGAGGTGATGGTTAAAAAGAAAGGGCCTGCCATAAAGCAACTCAAAAGTGCTGAGGCCCATAGGGGAACTTGGGGTGGCTGGCCCTTAGACGAGTCAGGGCAATGGGAAGAAGGGAGGGCCAACATAACCTGAGTTCAATGGAGAGCTTGGTTAGTTATTGTTTGATGTGTCCCATTGACCAGGATATGTTGAGAGCTTCGGACATGAGCTCCATGACCCTGAGCCATCAGACCTGCTGTTTCCCTGGAGACGGAAATGCTTCTATCCATCCTGTAAAAGTGTCCACAAGTGTTAAGAGATAACAGCATTTTTTATGAGTAGGCATATGGGTAAAATTAACCTGTCAATCTTTTCCCTCCTGGTGTATGTGGAGAGCTCCTTGTGGGTTGGCCTGGGCAGACGTCTGGCAAGAGAAGCTGTAAAATAGAATCTTTGACATGAGTGGGATTAAAAGGGGCTCCAAGAAGTGGAACAAAGCTTTGGGGAAGCAGTTAAGAATATCTCCACCCAGTAAATGTGCTGGGCAAGCAGGCATTGCTAAGAACGAATGAGAAAAAAAAAAATGTCCTGCAAGATGGTAGGCAGTGGCAAAGGTTTTTTTTTTTTTTTTTTGGTTTTTCGAGACAGGGTTTCTCTGTGGTTTTGGAGCCTGTCCTGGAACTAGCTCTTGTAGACCAGGCTGGCCTCGAACTCACAGAGATCCACCTGCCTCTGCCTCCCGAGTGCTGGGATTAAAGGCGTGCGCAACCACCGGGAGGAGGAATGGGTCCCATCTACCCCCATAGCTGAAATTGGTGAGGGAAACTTAAGGCCTGAGTGAGAACAAAAGTAATGGACTTACCCGCCACTTGTAGCATGACCCTAGGCTCAGAGACGGTTATAGGATATGTCCAGTCTGGGCAGCGTCAATCCTCAGTAAGGCTGAGACTTTTGAAGATTGGCAGTTTCACTTGCAGATGGTGATTAGGCCGGACCTCCGTGGCTTGGCATAGAGGACAAGCCCACATGGGGCCTTGTGATTTCTAGTGTCCAGGTTGCTAGCAGATAGGGCACAACCTCAGAGCAGGTGTAGTGCTATATAATGCCATGTGGCCATTTAGGCCACACGTGACAGATCCCTGTGGTTTGCTTCCCTTGTTCCCATTCCTGTGACCTTAGGGCAGTTGCTAGGGCCTGGGCCTGTAGATTGATGTAGCTTTGTCTTTTGTTAAGACTCAGTGATTCCTCTCGGGCATTAAAAACTTTAAAGGCATTTTTACCAATTCCTATATAGGAGTTTGGGGACCATCATCAACCTTTTTTTTTAAAACTCTTTCCCAATATCTAGTACTGACTGAGGAAGCAGAATAATTAGTAGAAAAGGAACCTAGCTGCTTTTCTACCTGAGAGCGATTTGGAAGAGAAAAGGGAGTATGGGAGGGGCTAGCCCAGTGCACAGAAGGCAGCCAGGAGTGGAGCAGTGAGGAAGGAGGGGGAGGGGAAGGTGGAAGTTGACCTTTGACCTCCAAATTGGGAAGAGAGGGGAAAGAATGTTGCTACACAGGAGGGGGTTGGGAAGTGTGGGCTTGAGGAAGTGGAGGAGGGGCCAGTGCCTCTGGTGCTGTGAGACACTGGCTACTAAGTTGGGGGCAAGAGCACAGAGCCCAAAAACCATGGACATATATAGGTAAGCTCTGTTCATTTGTATCAGACAGGATCAATTTAAAAAGATTTTTGTAAGAGGCTTACAGGGGCAAGAGAGGAACTGGCTTTAAACTATAAGTGCCCACTTTAGAGTCTATGCCCAACTATGTGGCCTAGGTCCATTTTAGCATGTCCACCAAGATGGCTCTTAGGTCCAAAAGGGGGTTCAGAGATTGGATGCCTGGAGTCCCGATACAAACAGATCTCCTCCTCAGGAAAGCACAGTCAAGCAGAATTGACCACAACCTGGGACTCGAATTCCTGGTATAAGCTCACGACTTCAGCAGGAATCCAAAAACAACAAAAATAAGTACGAATGGGTCCCCCAAAACCCTATAGCATAGAAAAGAAAAGGGACTCACCAAGACACACCCACTGTAGCTCAGAAGCCTGTTTTAAGCATAGCATAGAGATCTCGAAATGTAGACTAGGGGCCTTTCAACACGTGGCCTGCCACATGGAAAGGGCCTGCCCTAGTTCGGCAGAACTTCCAAAAATATTAGGAATATTTCCTAATGCGAGCTCCCAGCAGACGTAAAATTCCCAATCAAGCCAAATTAAGCAATATCCAGGTTTAATGGGACTTCTGCACTCTCGGGTGGCCCCAACGGGGAACTGGGCAGCCATGGGAATGTGGCCCCCAGGAGGAAGAAAGGGAGACCACGTGTTCCTCTTTTGGGGATCACTTAGATACCCTGGGGAGTAGTCCTAACCCCTCCCTGGAATTTGGAATCCAGACCAGGCCTTGGGGCTGGGATAGATGAGAAGGGCAGGGGCCTATGCTCCCAACTTGACACTTGGATCCCCCAACTCTGCCTGTTCCTGGGGTGAGATGTTGGCCAGCCAGTGGGAGTGTCCCTGCCATTGAGGCTTTTTTGTAGTACCCCACCCTGCCCCCCAAGTCTGCCTTTTTGTCTGTGAGGTCCTGGGAGCCTGGGAAAAGGCCCTGCTCCTGTGCTGAGAGGATTGAGAGAGGTGAGCGAGTGGCACCTCAGTCACATGATCCAATGAAACTGCTTACAGGCCCCCTCCAACTCCCTAAGCTTTTCTGTCCATCCAGCAGGGTGTTGCTTGGCTGCTGACTTTCTTTATCACATTCTAGCCTGCCCCAAGCACCCCTTTTCATCTGTGGCTTCCTTGATCCCACAACTCAGCCTGCTTCAGGGCAGAGGGAATCTGAGAGCCAGCTCCAGTGCTGAGGGGACCTAAGAGAGGGCAGACCAAGAAAAACCCCAAGTACACAGTCAGACACAGCAAAGATTGGACCAAGACTCTGCTGACCTAATTTGAAGGAAGAGGTGGGCAGGCGCCAATGCTAGAAATCCTCCACCAACCTGAGAAGCAACATGATAACACCAGAATCCAACAAACACACAACAGGAACACTTGAACAGCCTAACCCAGAAGAAGTAGAAGAAATCGACTTTAAACCTTATGAAAATGATAGAGACCCTGAAACAGGAAGTGAAAAACTCCCTTAAAGAAATGAAAGAGAACAAATAAAGTTAGAAGAAATTAATAAATACCTCAAAGATACCCAATAAAACCAAGAAAAAGAAATCAAACAGATAAAGGAAACAGTTCAAGACTTGAAAACCAAAATGGAGGTAACGGAGAAAACACAAACTGAAAGATGGTAGGATATGGAAAATCTGGGTAAATGAACTGGAACTACAGAGACAAGTATAACCAATGGAATACAAGAGATAGAAGAAAGAATATCAGGATACAATAGAGGAAATAGACTCATTGATCAAAGAATACAGCAAAAACAACAAAATCTTTACACAAAACATCCAGAAAATCTGGGAAACCATGAAAAGACCAAGCCTAAGAATAATAGAGGTAGAAGATGGAGAAGAATACCAGCTCAAAGGCCCTGAAAATATATTCAACAAAATTAGAGAAGAAAACTTTCCCAACCTAAAGAAGGATATTTCTATGAAGGTACAAGAAGCTTACAGAACACCTCTAAAAAGACTGGATCAGAAAAATACCCTCGCCATACAATAATCAAAGCACAAAACCTGCAGAATAAAGAAAGAATATTGAGAGCTGAAAAGGAAAAAGTTCAAGTAACTTATAAAGGGAAACCTATCAGAATTACACCTGACTTCTCAATGGAAACCATGAAAGCCAGAAGGTCTTGGCTAGATTACTGCAGACACTAAGAGACCATGGATGCAAGCCCAGACTACTAAACCCAGCAAAGCTTTATTTCACCATCAATGGAGAAAATAAGATATTCCAGGACAAAAACAGATTTAAACAATACCACAAACACGGCCTTACAGAACATACTAGAAGGAAAACCTCAACCCCAAGAAGCCAACAACACCCACAATAGCACAGACATCTGACAACTCTCCACCAACACAACTCTAAGAAGAGAAACACACAAACACTACCAACAAAAAAATAACCAGAGTTAACAACCACTGGTCATTAATATCCCTTAATATCAATGGACTCAATTCACCTATAAAAAGGCACAGGTGAAGAGAATGGATACAAAAACAGGATCCAACATTCTGCAGTTTACAAGAAACACACCTCAACCACAAAAACAGACACTACCCCAGAGTAAAAGATTGGGAAAACGTTTTCCAAGCAAATGGACCTAAGAAACAAGTGGGTGTGACTATCCTAATATCTAACAAAATGGATTTCAAACTAAAATCAGTCAGAAGAGATGGAGAAGGACACTTTAAAATCTTAACAGGAACACTTCATCAGGATGAAGTCTCAATCCTGAATATCTATGCCCCTGATATAAAAGCACCCCAATATGTAAAAGAAACTTTACTAGAACTCAAATCACACATCAAACCCTACACACTAATAGTAGGAGATTTCAACACTACTCTCTCACCAATGGACAGGTCAACCAGACAGAAACTTAACAGAGAAATAAGAGAACTAACAGATGTAATGAATCAAATGGACTTAAGAGACATCTATAGAACATTCCACCCAAAAAGGAAAGAATATACCTTCTTCTCAGCATCTCATGGAACCTTCCCAAAAATTGATCACATACTCGTTAACAAAGCAAACATCCACAGATACAAAAGAATTGGAGTTACCACCTGTGTCTTATCGGATCACCATGGAGGAAAGCTAGAATTTAACAATTCCACCCCCAGAAAGCCTACAGACTCATGGAAACTGAACAGTCAACTCCTGAACCACCCCTGGGACAAGGAAGAAAGAAAGAAAGAAATTAAAGCCTTCCTTGAATTCAACGAAAATGAAGACACAACATACCCAAACCTATGGGACACTATGAAAGTGCTAAGAGGAAAGTTCATAGCTCTAAGTGCCCACATGGTCTACGAGAGCTAGTTCCAGGACAGGCTCCAAAACCACAGAGAAACCCTGTCTCGAAAAACCAAAAAAAAAAAAAAAAAAAAAAAAAAGAAAGTGAAGAAAACTCACATTAGAAACTTAACAGCACGCCTGAAAGTTCTTGGGGGGAAAAAAGGCGAAGGCTAACCCAGGAGGAATAGAAGACTGGAAATAATCAAACTGAGGGCTGAACCAACAAAATAGAAACACAGAAAACAATCCAAAGAATCAATGAAACAAAGAGCTAGCTCTCTGAGAAAATCAACAAGATTGACAAACCCTTATGCAAACTAATCAAAAGGTGGAGAGAGAACACTGAAATGAACAAGATCACAAATGAAAAGCAGACATAACAAAAGACACTGAGGGGCTGGAGAGATAGATGGCTCAGAGGTTAAGAGCACTGGGCTGCTCTTCCAGAGGTCCTGAGTTCAATTCCCAGCAACCACATGGTGGCTCACAACCATCTGTAATGAGATCTGGCGCCCTCCTCTGGCATGCAGGGATACATCAAGGCAGAATGTTGTATACATAATAAATAAATAAATCTTTAAAAAAAAAAGACACTGACTCAGAGAATCATTAGGTCTTACTACAAAAGCCTGTATTTCACAAAATTGGAAAATGTAAAAGAAAAGGACAATTTTAAGGTAAATACCATATACCAAAATTATATCAAGATCAGGAGAACAAGTTAAAGAGACCTATAAGTCGCGAGGAAATAGAAGCTGTCATCTAAACCCTTACTGATACAATTTTAAGATCAATTTTGGTATACCACGTGCATAATTTTACTCTTGTTTAAGGTTTTATGTTTATGCAGCTCATTTAAAATGTAATGTATAGTGAAAATACAAATCAACTGCTATCTATAATAGTGAAACTCACTCAAAATAATCACACAGATACTGTATTCATTAAAACATTCCTTGGCCCTATAGCTCTAGTTTCTTAGTGGCTAATTCTTACATATTAATTTAACTCATTTCTATTAATCTGTGTATCGCCATGTGACAGTGGCTTACCGGGTAAAATTCCCAGTGTCTGTCTCCTGCAGATTCATGGCGTCTCTCCTCATACTGCTTTCTCCCTCCCAGAATTCAGTTCTGTCTTCTCTGCCTACCCAAGTTCTGCCCTATCAACAGGCCCAAAGCAGTTTCTCTATTAACCTATAAAAGCAACAGAAAGACAGAAGGACCTCCTACAAGAGTTGTTGTTAACTGAAGTATGTCAACCAAGAACATGGTTTTTGTGCTTAAAAAAATCACCCTGAGAAAGGCTCAGTGCTACACTGCGAACCCACACACCCAGTGTAGTCGATGGCCAGCTAAATAAACTTACTGTTGGCTTAAACTCAAGTCTGAGCAGTCTTCTCTGATGAACACCCCACAGCAAAGGAAATAACCAACAGTCATCTCATTATGATTCCTAATTATGGATGTGGTGTGGCCAACTGTTTTAAGCTCCTGCTGTTTTGACTTTCTGCTGTGATGGACTGTGTTTAGCTCTGGGCTGATATAAATCTTTTTTCTCCCTTGAATTCATTTGATCAGGTTATTTTATCACAGCAACAGGAGAAAAGAAACTAAGGCAACACTTCTATGGTCTATTGAGAGGTAGAGAAAGGGTTAAGGTCTAGTTGGGGGAAGTGGGCTATTAAAAGCTATCCTTGGCAGCTTTATTTGTCTTTGTACCCACGCCCTTTCTACCTACATTAAAGGGTCCAGCTTGCTTCACTATGTGCTCTTCACCGCAACATTCAACTGTAGATTAGAAAACCTCTTTTGAAAATTACTTATAGATCAGGACCAGGGGCACAGAGCAGACTCCTGAGATCCCTGGGCACTTTTACCAACACTATTTGCTTATCTTACCAAAGCATAAGAAGCTCCAGTTACCGCAACCAGTTTCAAGAATCTTGACCTCATATATGAATAACAAGGTTTCGATAAGAAAGGCCCAGGCTCCTCCATCCCTCTTTGCTGCCTATACTCTTTGTGCCATGGTCAGCATTACAGGAAGAGGTGTCCAGATGGCATTCCATAAGCAACACAGAAGAGGATCACGGGAAGCACTGGATAGATTGGTCAGAGATTTAGAGCACTTGCTGCTCTTGAAGAAAACCCAGTTTAGTTCCCAGCACCAACAGGGTACCTCTCAACCATCTGTGACTCAAATTCCAAGGGTTCTGTCTCCCTCTTCCGGCGTTTACAGCTACCAGGCAAGCATGTGGTGCACATACATGCGTGCGTATGCATATGCACACACACATATGCACACATGTGCACACAGGGACAAATAGTCATACATATAAAATAAAAATAAATCTGGACAAATTCCCAGCTGAAGCTTCAGTAAGGAAGATTACCATTTTTACGCTCATCTAGTCCATATCACTTTCTGACATGATTCTTTCTTTAAAAAAAAAAAAGCAGAAAAAAAACTTTAAGAGAAATAAAATAGTTCCACCCACAAAATATGTTTTTCTATAATCTGAATGTAAAGGACCAGTTTTCCGTGTGGCCTTCCCATACACATTTAGTTATTTTTACTCTTTCCACACAACCACTTGTCTTGCCCCATCTCCTTGCCCCCCTCCCCACTTGTTCATTGCTAGCCGCAGTATTCCGCTTTCCACCTTCATATCACATGTGTCCTAGTTCTGTTACCTTCTTTATCCACCTCCTTGGTGCTTCTTTCCCCCTTTTGTGGGCCCCTTTACAGTTTCCTGTTCTCTACCTACACTTAAGCCAAAATATACACATAGAAAAGTTAAAAGTCAGGATCCACATGAATATGAGGTACTGTATTTCTGATCTGGATTTCCTCACCGAGTATAATATTTTCCAATTCGACCCACTTTCCTGTAAATTTTAATTATTTTTATAGATGAATAAAATCCAACTGTGTATATGTATCATATTTTCATTATCCATTTATCTGTTGACGGCCATCTACACTGATTCTATTTCCTCAATAGCAGGGATGTGCAAATGTCTGCTAGGAGATGGTGGGTACACATCCAGAAGTGATACAGGTGGGGTATACGAACCTCTGTTTTAGCTTTTTGAGAAATCTCCACACTGATTCCCATAGTGACTGCACCAGTTTTATACTTCCACTAACAGAAAGGTTTCCCTTTACCCACAACCTCACAGGAATTTGTCATTATATTTTCTTCATGATGGCCGTTCTCACTGTCATGAAATGGAAATTCAGAGTAGTTTTAATTTGCCTTTCTCTGATGGCTATATATGTTGAACACTCATAAGATACTTACTCACTACGTTTTGTTGAGAACTGTTTGTTCAGCTTATTGGCCCATTATATTGATTGTCAATGTTGAAAATTAGATGTTTTGAAGAATGGGAACAACATATTTGTACACCACATCGCCCTAACCTAGATCAGGACAGATGGCTCAGAGGATGGAGCTTGCTGGGAGTTCAGATTCTCAGTACAGATGGAAAATCCAAAAACCATGACATAAGTCTGTAACACCAGAGCTGCTGGGGGTACAGGTGAATACTGGGGGCTTACTGGCCAACAAACTTGGCCTAGCTGGCAGGCTTCAGGTTTAGTGAGAGTCTGTCTCCAAAAAGTGGAAGAGCTGGAGAGATGGTTCAGCAGTGAAGAGCACTGCCTGCTTCTGCAGAAGCCTCAGATTATGTTCCCAGCACTCTCACAACCGTCCAAAACTCCAGTTCCAGAGATCCTACCCCCTCTCCTGACTTCCATGGGAGCAGGCACCCATGTGGTGTATACATACATGTAGGCAAAACGATTATACATATAAAATGTTTGTTTCAAGACAGGGTTTCTCTATGTAGCCATGGCTGTCCTGGAACTCACTCTGTAGACCACGCTGGCCTCGAGCACACAGAGATCTATCTACCTGCCTCTGTCTCCCAGTGCTGGTAATAAAGATGTGCACCACCACTGCCCAGCAGAATATTTTTTAAAGCTGGAGAATGATAGAAGAAAACATTCAACATTGCTCTCTGAACTCCATATGCACATACGCGCACACTCACGCAAACATAGAAAGGTGAGAACACCCACACACATCCACACAACACATAAAGGGGCAAGAAACTCACACACATGCATATACCACACAAACAGACCCACAAAAACACCAAATACACGAAACACACAAACACACACACTCAAACACACACATATACACCAAATACATACACAACAAACACACACACACACACACACACACACACACACACACACACACAGCACAGAAGCAAACCAAAGCAGCACATTCTTGGTGCAGAGCTGAAAAGAGTATGAAGTCTTACACCACGGAAAGAACAGGATTTGGAAACATCAGGTATTTAAGGCTTTTGTGGAAGTTCATTTTAAGGCATTCATGTGCATCAGACATTTAACATCTTGAATGTTCTCTGCATGATAGAGATACTCCACACCATCACCTGCAGAATTACTGGATAAGCAAGTGAAGAAAATAACAAAAGAACAGGCCCAACGTCATCCCCACCTTAGACAAAGGCTCACATTTCCTGTGTGTGTTGACCTTATGAGTATCAACCATGAGATTCCAGCCCTTTGGTGAGTGAAAGATGCTGACAAAAAGGGTTCAAGACAATGAGAAAGATCAGTGAGACAGGTTATACATCAGGGTTCCAGACCAGGACTGGACAATCACAAAGAGTCTGGAGATGACAATAATGGAGAGGAAAAGGAAGCTGAAGAAATTCTGGGTTAGCCTCTCCACCTTGGTGTAGCTAGGTAATTCACCTAGACATGAGTATGAAAGGAAATGAGCTACAGAACAGACCTGAAGAACTGATGGACTTGCTTTTTACCAATTTAGCGGATACTTTGAACTATGTGCATCATCTATTCATCATGAGCATCTCATGCTTTTGACCTAAAGGCATATCTTTTAGGTAATGAAAAACACAGCTGTTATTAAGTCTAGTTTTTCTCAACACATCTTTATGTTTGCAAGACTCTTTAAATCCTGGGTACGTTAAAATTTTAACAAATCGTATTTTTAATTTGCAGTGAGAATGTATTTTATAGATTTTTCAAAAGTGTCAAATGCATAAGTTCTTGAATGAGTAGTAGCAGAAGAAATTAGAACTCACTTGTAAAGGGTATTAAAGTTTTTGTTGTCTTTTTCAGTCCTCCAGAAGAGCTACTCAGCTGCTGCCTATTGCAGGATTAGGAAAGCTTCCCTCCCCACAATCATCTTAATGTCTCAGAGGGTAAATTTTTAAGATCCACTGAGAGCCCAGTGCTGCTCCAGTGACTGGGCCATGCCCCTCCCTGCTCCCGGCTGTACAGTACATCATAGGCCATCATTCTTGGCAGGCTTGGGAACATTGCTTTGTTTGGTTTCCTCAAAAGAGCACAAGAAGCTCTACCAGACATTCAGCTTTATGTTTCCTACTAGGAAAACATCCAATACCTAATATAAGATTGGTATATGACTTTGCCTCTGCAAGATCTTGGACTTGGGGTTCTCGTCATCTGTCTGGCAATTCAAGGAATGTCAGTGTCTTCTTATATGGGTTACGTCACTGGGATAGATGATCTGAATTGCCTGATCTACCGATTCTGGATGAAGAAGTCCAATTCAGAATTTTACTGTTGCCTTTTTTCTTAGATCCTGTGGCTTGAGAATTGAACTGAAGCCAATACTTGATTTGCTGCAGTGGTTTCTGCATCTCCGCAAGGGTTCTACCTCTAGCTACTCATTGATCTCCTTTTATTCACATTGTCATTCCCCACTCAGGGCTGTGCAAGTGTCTCAGGGATTTCATGTCTGTGATACCATTTATGTTTTGTGAACTGTGCACTGTTGTGTGTGATGTACTTTTAATCCACATAATTTGCTGCTACATATCTCGGTCTGTTTTATGCTCCTCGCTTTCACTAACTACACACTTTCAAGTCTTCGTCTATTTAGAAACCATGTGAAATTGATCTTGTCAGTTGGAGAACAGGCAGGAATTATTAGCAGATTTACAGATACTACAAAATATAGCAATATCACCGTGTGACACAAGAACAGTAGCGTCTCGTCTCACAAAGACAGTAGGGAGGTTTGGTGAGTTACTGTGCTCTTTATCCTTCAATCCTGATGTAGTTCTAAACCAGTCTAAAATAAGGACGTCTATTTTGATTGTAACTAATCACATAGCAACATTTGGCTCTGTACACTAATGTGCATTTCAACATACATGACTTTGACGTTGCACTCTGCTAAACATTTCCAAAACCCTTTTGTTAATAAAATACTACTTTTTAAAGGCTCAGATCTGTCCTTCACCTTTATGGCAATACAATGTTAACTGGATCTACTTTGAATAGTCTTCTTGGAAAAGATGGAAAGAGGTGGGCTGCTGGGGCGGCTCTCTTGGATCATAACAGTTAACGGCTAAATTTTCAGGCACTTGAGACCCATTCCTAAATACTGGCAATTGCTATAATAAAAACTGTATAAGCTCACCACATTCATTGTAGTGTAAATGAAGAAATACTATGTGCATCCAAATTCTCTAATCTCTAATTATTGTTAATATCTCACTACTGACCATGTTCAAGCAGTAACTTAAAGTACTAGTGTGAAAAAAGTATCTCCAACTTGGGAGTTCACTGACATATTGGAACTGTGTAATCAGCAAATGAGACAACCTAGAGAATTCCCCTTAAACACCCCTCCCCCTAGAAAGCCTATGCTTGGCTTGCATAACAGCATATATTCTTTTACTTTAACACTTCTTGTTCAAATTGACCCACTCTAGAGATGCTCTGCAATGATGGGTATGTTCAGACCTAACCAATAACGTCATATAACATACGAGAGTCAAAATATAGCAGAGGTGAGGATTTTTAGACTCTGAACTGTGACAGTACATGACAAAGGGAGACAAACCAAAAAGCTTAACACTGAACATTTGCACCGATATCCAAAGAGAACTAAAATATGCCAGATAGAGACCCTTTCATTATAAAACACTGGAGGGCAGAGTGTCAGGTCTGAAAACCCTGAAAGAAAGGCAATAGGCCTCACAAAAAATGAAAGGGCCCAAATACTGAGTTTCTATCCTTCCTCAAATGTGTATTGTATTTTTTCTGTTGTCTTCCCTCTCCTTGTGCCACATCCTTCAACAAAAACATACCCTCCCCTTCCCCAAGCTCAACTGTGGAACCAAGGCAAGGCTTGGACCAAACCCTACTGCAGGACCATGGGAACACAGTCATCTGTCACTGGAGGATAATGAACTGGGGGATCATGGGAAGAAAGGGGGTATGAGATGGGCTTCAGTCCAGATTAATTCTCTGAATCCTCATTGATTTTACATGTTTGTTCCTCTGCCATCAGATAGAGAATATAAGAATCCTGACTCTTCAGAGCCTCTGAAGACAAAGGAATTGTGGTGATTGGATAGCATCATCATCACACAGGTGTCATTGGAAACAGAAGCAGGAAGCCAGGCAAGGAGAAGTGTACTAGAATATTAACACTTGAGTGGCTGAGGCAGGAAAATCACCACAAGGTCTTCATAGGCAAATCTCAGGTATGCAGTGAATTCAAGGCCAGTCTGCACTGCATACTGAGACCCTGATTTTTTTTTAAATAAGGCAAAGAAGGAAGGAAGGTACAATAAAAAGTCCAGATCAAGTTATGTTCACTTCGCTAGCTGTCTGCCTGGTAAGGCCTGCAGTGCATGTGTTTGGAACATCAATCGAAGATTCAGAATATTCAGGCTTTAAAAGTGTTCCTAGAAAGTGGGAAGTACTCTACAACACATGGGCACAGGAGACCACTTCCTATGTATAACCCCAGCAGCACAGACATTAAGGGCATCCTGAATAAATGGGACCTCCTGAGACTTAGAAGCTTCTGTAAAGCAAAGGACACTGTCACTAAGACAAAAAGGCAACCCACTGACTGGGAGAAGATCTTCACCAACCCCACAACTGACAAAGGTATGATCTCCAAAATATATAAAGAACTCAAGAAACTAGACTGTAAAATGCTAATCAACCCAATTAGAAAATGGAGCAATGAGCTGAACAGAGAATTCTCAACAGAAGAACTTCAAATGGCCAAAAGACACTTAAGGTCATGCTCAACTTCCTTAGTGATCAGGGAAATGCAAATCAAGACAACTTTAAGATACCATCTTACACCTGTCAGACTGGCTAAAATAAAAAACACCAATGATAGCCTTTGCTGGGGAGGTTGTGGAGAAAGGGGTACACTCATCCATTGCTGGTGGGAATGCAAACTTGTGCAACCACTTTGGAAAGCAGTGTGGCGGTTTCTCAGGAAATTCGGGATCAACCTACCCCTGGACCCAGCAATGCCACTCTTGGGAATATACACAAGAGAGGCCCTATCATACAACAAAAGTATATGCTCAACTATGTTCATAGCAGCATTGTTTGTAATAGCCAGAACCTGGAAACAACCTAGATGCCCTTCAATGGAAGAATGGATGAAGAAAGTGTGGAATATATACATATTAGAGTACTACTCAGCAGTAAAAAACAATGACTTTTTGAATTTTGCATGCAAATGGATGGAAATAGAAAACACTATCCTGAGTAAGGTAAGCCAGACCCAAAAAGAGGAACATGGGATGTACTCACTCATAATTGGTTTCTAGCCATAAATAAAGGACATTGAGCCTATAATAAGTGATCCTAGAGAAGCTAAATCAGAAGGTGAACCCAAAGAAAAACATGTACTCATCCTTCTGGATATTAACCTTCATCAGGTGATGAAAGGAGACAGAGACAGAGACCCACAGTGGAGCACCGGACTGAAACCCCAAGGTCCAAATCAAGAGCAGAAGGAGAGAGAGCACGAGCAAGGAACTCAGGACCGCGAGGGGTGCACCCACACAATGAGACAATGGGGCATGTTCTATCAAGAACTCACCAAGGCCAGCTGGCCTGGGTCTGAAAAAGCCTGGGATAAAACCGGACTCACTGAACATAGCGGACAATGAGGACTGCTGCGAAGTCCAGAACAATGGCAATGGGTTTCGATCCTACTGCACGTACTGGCTTTGTGGGAGCCTAGTCTGTTTGGATGTTCACCTTACTAGACCTGGAAGGAAGTGGGAGGTCCTTGGACTCCCCACAAGGCAGGGAACCCTGACTGCTCTTCAGGCTGACGAAAGAGGGGGAGTTGATTGGGGGAAGGGGAGGGAAATGGGAGGCGGTGGCGGGGAGGAGACAGAAATCTTTAAAAAAAATAATAATAATAATAATAAGGAGGAGGAGGAGGAGGAGAAGAAGGAGAAGAAGAAGAAAATAAACAAAATAAAATGGAAATGTTTTATAAATTAAAAGATTATTTGGCTTCTAAAAAAAAGTGTTCCTATAATTCCTATCAATTACCTGATGTATTACTCTGGGTAACAAATTATTATGGCCATTTTTGGGAAGGCCATGTGACTGATGTCTGCAGCATCAAGTTTTGAAATTTCACCCAATAATTAATTTAAAAAACTAAAGTATTTGTTCACTTGGGGCTTGGTGAAGGTAAACAATCCTCTGTGATATTTGTCTGACACTATTTAAAAACAGCTCGTGTTGTTCAGTGCCTACATCATGTTTATTATTATTTTTTCACACACACATATGCCTAGACACAGTGACAAATCTTCAGGATTCCACATGGATGATTACAAACAGGCGTGTGCCAGTGCATATACAATCACAGGACAAATGAAAACGCTGAGATGCAAACCCACTCAGAATCCCATTGATCGATCACATTGGATAACAAAATACTGGTTTTGTAAGAATCATAAAAAACCATTATTCCAAAGAAATAATGGATATAGTTCAACATCAATCTTCAGTCAAGTAGACTCCCTATATCATAAAAAGGCCTGAAAGTTTATAAAATTCTTTAACACTTAAAATAATAATTTTAAAAAGGCAGGCATGGTGGTACATGCCTGTAGTCCCAGCACTTGGGAGGTGGAGGCAGAAGGATTGGGAGTTCAAAGTCATTGTCAACTATATACTGAATCCGAGGCCAGGCTGGCTACATGAGAACTTGTTTCAAAAATAAACAATTTACAAATGTTAGTCATTTTAGACATGAAACAGGATACCACACAGGCAGTGCTCTAGAGAGGCCTCCTACTCCCGGCTCTCAGGTCAAGTAGGACATGCACTCCAGATGTCCAGAAAGTGAGACAGAGCTGGCAGGCTTTGGTGGCAGGCAGGAACTAGGAGACTGTGGTCCTCTCTCTCCATCACTACCTGAAAATAAAAGGAAAAGTCAGAGTCAGGTTACATACGTCTCCACGCAGTAAGCCCACACACTTTGGTGCCACACCGAATCTATGATTTGTCACTGAAACCAGAAACAAACACCCCCCATATCTCTGATCCTGGCTCTAGCGTTTCTCAGTCAGGGTCACCATTATTTTTGTCAATCCTGAGGTCTTCAGATAGGATTCTCCCCTTCTCAGAGATGTACTGTCTCTTCACACCCCTCCCCCATATTTTCTGACCCAGCCTGAATCACCCACTCTGCCAGACCTCTGTGAGAAGCTAGGTCTCCAGCTTCCTTCACGGTCCTTTGTTCTTTGATGCCCACCACCCAAAGTGGCTTCCCACTAACACACTTCATCAGGGTTTTTATTTAGGCTTCTCATTGGGGCTCAGCCTTCCCGTCCAGCCTCCCAACTATGCCATTTTCCTCTGAGCAGTGACCACATGGAGCAGTGAGCATGTAGGGAAACATTCCAAATGGAAAGCATCCAAGCTACAAGGGAAATGCCTTGAAGACGTCAGCATGATCTCGTTCCATTGCGGACCCTTATCCTCCATGCATGTCCTCCCAGTCTTCCTCGGTCTCCAGTGGACTGAAGATATTGCCATGGGCTGCGAGTTATTACACCTAGTTCTATTCCTTCCCTTGACATGCCCTTGGACTCCAATAAGACTTGGCCACCTTGGACGGGGGCTCAGTCTACAGGGACATTTTGTTGTCACTGTGGTGCTGGTGGTTTTGTTTTTACTTCATGTCAGGCCATTTGCTGTTGAGCAAAAGCACTTCAGAACTGGGGATTCACCGAGAAGCCCCTGATTTCCATCTCCCACCTTGGACTGAGCATCTGAAATGCCTGATCCAGAAGGTCCAAATCCAGGTTTCCACATATTACCACAACCAGTTCACCACAACCCTTCCAATTTCCCAACAACCCCTACCTCAGGCTCCATCTTGAAGAAGACAGCTACCTGGCATGCTGCCACGATGTTGCAGAGAGGCAGAATCACAAGGATCCTGAGAAGAGTTTTTCAGGGCCAACAGGGCCTCTGCGGCCTCCAGCTTCCTCTGCCACTCTAAGAGAGCAACAACAGAATCCTGCTTGGTGGCATTAGGGACCTGCAAAGGAAATGGCATCAGATAATGGCATCTGGGAAACCACACCTCCTCTCACTAACACAGGTGCCCCTTTAAGTATCCAGTTCCATCCAGCACCCACCCCCACCCTAGGCTTTTTTGCTCTTCCCATTCACTAAGCTCATTCCCTCCCAGGGACCTGGACCCCACTACTTTGCCAGGACCTGTGGCTGCAGAAGAAGAGGGCCAGGGGTAGCACTGGGTTGCAGGGTCGCACTTGAAAATCTAGAAACAAGGAGAGGAGAGGCCAGGGGATGAAACCCTCTGGTGGAAACCTACTACTGGAACACTTGGCAGACCAGGGGTTTTCAAACCAGGCTGGGGAAATCTGAACGATTCCAAGATGTTTGTCCTTTTCAACCAGCCACCTTCTTGGCCTGTTTCCTTTTAAAACGTCTATATTTTTCTTGACATGCTAACTTCTACCAAATCTTTCTTCCCTGTGCTGCAATGAAGATGACAAAGAACCCAAAGAGACTATGCTCTAATCTGCACAGCCGCCAGAAAGATGGGTGTAGTAATAAGAGTTTATTATTATTACATATGGCAACCTTATTATTACATATGGCAACCACGAAGGGACAACTGCTTCCACATAAAGCCTGAGACAGCTTGGGAAGTAATTCTAGAACAAAATGAAAGCATTGTGCCTGGTTTCTTGGTAGCAGCAATTTCTCGGTTCTACTCTGCTTGCTAGAGGCAAGCAAGCGCCGCATCTAAGAGAGGCTTCCTGACTCAGCTTTAGCTGCAAAGCCTGCAGCTCATTAAGAGGTTCTGCCACGAAACACTTAAACGGTGTTGACGAAAAGCTGAACACATGCTTTTCAGTTTTCAGCCATAGCAGGAAAAAAGCTGCGCCGTTTAAAAATGCCAGCTTTCTGGGCTGTCCTGCCAGGGCAAACTCTGACTCTTTTACGCAGGCGGTTCATGCCTACAGCCAGTACCTCAGCCATGAGGCTGGAAAGCTAAGGAATGGACTGGATCTAGCTGGCAAAGCCACGCCTTTAGTCCTACTGAGTTTGCTTGGTAAATTAAAGATTCATGTGGTCAGAAAAAGAGAGATATACAGTAAAGAGAGATTCAAAGACAGAGAAAATTTCTGAATGGTTTAAAGTGTGTTAAAAATATATGCAGACTAAAATTTAAAGTTCTTAAAAGTAAAAAACAAAAAAAGGAAGAGAGTTGTTGTGTGTGGTAGCACACGCCTTTAATCCCAGTGCCTAGAAGGCAGAGGCAAACAGATCTCTGTGAGTTCAAGGTGTAGTAGCAAACACCTTTAATCCCAATGCCTGGGAGGCAGAGACAGGCGGATCTCTGAGAGTTCTAAGACAGCCTGGTCTACAGAGTTACTTCAGGTCAAAGATACAGAGAACCTGTCTCAAAAAGCAAAGAGTTAAAAGTAAAAATAAACAAAATAGAGGTTAAAACAAAGCTGCACAAAGATGGAAAATATACAGAGAATTTTGATACTGTATGCTATTATGCTCTCTTTGAATCGTTTGAATGCTGAGGAAGGACCAACAGCTGCTAAAAGATATTTATTTGTAGATGCTGCTGAGCTAATCCAACATGGATGTTTTGATGCCTTGGCTTTGAAATTTGGATCTAAGGACATGATACTTTGGAAAGGAGTTTCTTATTTTGTTTTCACAGAGGATGAGACGCTGTTCATTTCTTCTATACCGATTTGGTATGATGGACCACGCCCTCCTGAAGGGTTGGTGTGAACACCTTCAGAAAATTGCTTCGCTCAACTGCCAACTGAGATGAAACTAGCACACAGGTTATACCATGAAAGACCTAATTAACGACGCCCCCATTCAGCAGGAAGCAGTTTGGAGAGAAAAAACTGCGCCCATGTTCCCAAATATGGTTTATAAACGTTCTTTTACATTTAAAGGGGGATATGATATAGGTATGAATAATTTGCATTAGTATAGATTTTGCTTTATTGATAGAGATTTAAGGTCAATTTTGTTATATATATATAAGTGTTTCTGATTTTGATTAAGGTATCGTGATTGTGTAGTTTATTTAAATATATACTGTATAATTAAGAAATATAGGTTGTTAATGGATAATCATCGATAATAGTAAAGCTTGTAGTCATGTTAGTTAGATTTTCTAGATATATAGAGATATAGTTTAGATAGATATTCTTCATGTCTTTCAAATATTACAGAATAGGACATTTAATGTTTTAATAACTGAGGACTTTTCATGACAATGAGACACTCTGCTCCTGGCAGCACCAATCTACTTCAAGAGGAAGATGGGCATCGAAGAGGCACCTTATGGAGTTTGATAGCCATTTGGGCAAGAAACTGCTCTTGCCTGGACTATTGCATAAACTGGACACAGAGAACCCGCAGAGAGGGGACTACTGAACTTGCCTAAGGTGAGATGATCTTTCGGGGTTCCTGATTCATTTTGAAAGAGTCTGCAAGACATTCTGCAGGACACAACAGATAGTGACTGAACTGACTTTGAATTTTCCTGCTTTATGGAAATGTCTGCTGGATACCATGGGCCTGAAGGCTGAAGATGGATGCCCCAACGGTACAAAAGAACTTTGGGTGACTGTCCAGGCAGCGAGATGTCTTTGTCATTTCTAGAGTTTGAAGTTTCTTAGTTCTTGTTTACTTAGGTAATATATCTTTCTGGAGTCTTTGATGGAGTTAAGAATAGTTAGTTATAGTTATAGTTTTCCTTAGTTATGATAAAGATTATTGTAACTTTTACTTGATAACTGTTTTGTTATATGTAATTTTGCTATGTTAAAGCCTTTTTTTTTTTGTTTAAACCGAAAAAGGGGAAATGATGGAGGAAGGTCATTGGCTAATAAAGGAACTGCCCTGGCCCATTTTATTGGTTAGAGGATAGGTGGGAGGAGTAAACAGAACAGAACGCTGGGAGGAAGAGGAAGTGAGCTCAGAGTCGCAACAGCTCTGCTCTCAGGAGCAGACGCCTGAGAGAGATGCCATGCCCCACTCCCGGAATGAAGCTCCGACCCAGGATGGACATAGGCTAGAATCTCCCCGGTAAGCGCACCTTGGGGTGCTACACACAGATGATTAGAAATGGGCTAAATTAATATGTGAGAATTAGCCTAGAAGAGAATGGGCCACGCAGTGATTAAATGAATACAGTTTGTGTGTTGTTATTTCGGGGCATAAGCTAGACAGGCTGCCGGGGTGCTGGGAACGCAGCCCCGCCACTCTTATTACTACAGATGGGAGCCCCTCCTTTTTCAGGTACTGGCTCTTGCTTCCTTTTTTTCCCAGTCCACAGTGGTTATGAATTGATGAGTCAGTCTCTGTTCAAATGGTGTCAGTAACAGACAGGGACCGTGACAACTGCTAATGCCCCCCCCCTTAACTGTATGAGCAGATCTGTGTCTCTGGAATGCTAGACGACTCATAATGGAGTCCCAGCTAACTGCAGACTCTCTAATTTGGCATCAAAGCCCAGGGAGATGCCTGGTTCCTGCCCTTTGTCTGCAGACACACTGCCAGGACATACTGCCCCTATATACCCACACAAGACGTGGGGTGCAAGGCATTTGAACTCATTGGACAGTAACTCAATGTGACCTTAGCTGATTGGGTAATGTATGCATATATGCCAGTGAACATACACATTGAACCAGATCTGCACCTTGATGCTGGTCTGTGGAGGAGGTCTGTTTCCCAGGAAGCTCTGTGACTCTGTCTTTCTCCCCTCTCCCCTACTGAGATGCTAATGAGAGGGGAAACCCACAATGAAGGACAAGCCAGGCCTTTCTCTAGGAAGTCTTCTCTATTGACTTTAGCATTCCTTTAGGCCTCTATAGCATTCCCCATCATGACCCCAAATTCCAACCGAATCTTCTCTCACATCCATCTGTTGTGATATGGAGCAACAGCCCAGGCTCATTCAGGGCTTCCTATGTGGTACACCTTCTTCTACTTCTCTTGTCAATGTCATGAACGTAGCCTGTTGTCCCGGAGTGGCTACCAGAAAACATAGACTTGGAAAGATGAAATCACTTATTGGAACCCTCAAGATTAGGAATTCTCAAGGCGAAATGCCTTCTCTTCACTCCTCCTTCTGAGGTGATGCCTCCTCCTCCTCCACACTTCCTCTTCTCCTATTACATTTCTTCTTCCTTCTCCTCTTTCTCCTTTCTCATTTGCCAATCTCCCATGGCACCAACCACAGTGCTTAACATGGAGTAATATGGATACAGCTGGCTTTAGGGCCATATTCAACTCACCTTTTGGGCCTGACAGATGGATCACGAGGTGCCCAGGAAAAAGAAATCGCTGGTTGCTGCTCCAATTTCACTGGAACATGGGGCAGAATTGCCCATTCTCTCTGCTGGCTAGGCATATGAGTTCCCTGAGAACTTCCCTGCCAGAGTAGAGACAATAGTAGGAATTTGGGTACCCAGCCTACCATGAAAAGAGGAGAGATGAACATGTTGTCAGATGACTACAGCAACTCAGAATGTCAGAACTTGAAGCCCTTGAAGATCATTGAGGCTTACCTTTAATTTTAATTTTCAGTTCACACTAAAATCCAGGAAGATGCAGTTAAACCTGAGCTCACATGGTAAATCACGGCCGATGTGGGGATGGAACCCAAGACTTTAGGACACAGTACAAAGGGTCAGGGGAGGAGCTTCTGGAATCACCTCCCATAAGCACCAGAATCTCCTTACCTCCTGTGGAACTTTGTGGGACCTGGCCTCCCTCTTGTGCACAGTGCTCTCCTGCCCATCTGTAAAACACCAGGCACAGCTTACATAAGCCTCACTGACACCATCCTTCCAAATATTCCGGCCCCATTTGGAGGGTTTACCACACTATGCCTCTTTCCCAACTCTTGGGTTGCTTTCTTTTTCTAGTGAATGGCCACTGTGGAGCCTGATTCAATAGGGGCAGGAGAACACTCAGGGCTAAGTAGCAAGACAGTGATAAAAGTAACAAACTTACCACTCAGCAACAAATGTCTACCTATAGAAAATATAAGCAAGGGATGTGGACATTTCTCCAAAGCATTTAATTCCTAACATTGGTTTGATGAGCAATTACCAACAGTCCCACTGCAATCTCAAGACAGGGATGCTGACAGAATTACTCATGTTCCCTCCACCTAAATTCAGGTTCCTTCCCTAACCAAAGACACTCACTGCGGCTTTCTGCTACACCAGCCAGCTTCTTGCCATGCTTGTAGAATTTAGGAGCAACAGCCATATTCTTTATCAGTCCTTGATCCAGGTGCCTCTTCAGCCTTGTCCTCTGCTCTTTCTTTGAGGCGATCACAGCAGGCAAGAGCCCATGCTGTTCCCTAAAGTGAAGGATGGAAGGACCAAGGTTAGCAATGTGGAATAGGCCTGACCCTTACCTTGCCAGACATGACACTCACAAGAAGGCAGTGCTCTGTGACATTTGAGGCATGGAAGAGGCAGAAACGCTTTTTATCCCTGCTTTGGGTAGAGAAGCAGTGGTTGTAGAAGTTGTACGAGTGGCCTATAGGCCTTCTGAAGGCAAATTCTTTCCCCCGGGGAGCTCCAGTCTCATGCCCACTGCTACATGTGGAGTCAGAAAAGCAGCGGGGTAAGGCAGGTATGAGTTATGCTGCATGGCTTTAGGGTCAGGAGTGGGGGTCAGAGTAGCACCTGGGTCCCCCATCTCCAGGTTACTTACTCTGTCCTTAGAAAACTACATCTTCAGTGACTGGGACTTTTCTCTCTATTGTGCTCACTGTTGGACTAAGCTTTCACTTCCTCGTTTCCCTATGCTTTCTCAATTTTCACCTAGGCCTTCTTATATAGTACCCTTCACAGAGTCCCACATTGATGGAGTAAGGTCATTGGTTAAATTTGTAGTAATAGGAGCGGCGGGGCTGCGTCCCCAGCACCCCGCCTGCCTGGCTAGCTTATGCCCGAATTAACAACACACAAACTGTATTCATTTAATCACTGCTTGGCCCATTTCTATCTAGCCTCTTCTAGGCTAATTCTCACATATTAATTTAGCCCATTTCTAATCATCTGTATAGTGCCCCTAGGTGTGCTTACCGGGAAGATTCTAGCCTATGTCCTTCCTGGTTCGGAGCTTCATCGCATGCATCTGCCTGGGAGCTGGGAGCATGGCGTCTCTCTGAGGCGTCTGCTCCCGAGAGGAGAGCTGTGGAGTCTGAGCTCACTTCCTCTTCCTCCCAGCGTTCTGTTGTTTACTCCTCCCACCTATCTTCTAACCAATGAGGGCCAAGCAGTTTCTTTTTATTTAACCAATGACCTTCCTCCATCACCACATATACGAAGCTCTTCACAGTCTCACAGATGTTCAACCTGATCATGAGTTTTTCTGTTTATCTTCTCTCCTCACAATCCATTTTCAGGCCCAGACAGTCCTGCATCTTCAACAATCACTACACTCCATCCATTCTGTCGCATCATTAATTGTCTTCCTCATGGCCTTCATTCTTTCACTTTCGGCCTGGGATTTTATGTCCCATGCTCTCAGACAGGAGTCTCATGAATGCCTTATTTCCCTTACCTTTTCATTAAGGTTGTTTGCACACTTAACCTCAATCTTGATTACCACCTGGATCCCCCTTTACACTGCCTGTCCTCTTGCTTCTCATAAGGAATCACATTAGGCTACTCAAGAAGGTGAGGGAGGGGGATCAGAACTTCCATACCATTCTGGGTTAACTAGGGGGACAGTATCTCAAAACAAAAAAAGGTATCATTCAACAATACATAACCTACATGAGATGTAAGCAAAGGACAGAAATAGACAAATCTTTAAAGCATACAAAGGGCAAAGTGAAATATGAGCAAGGAGGTCAAGACCACGATGGGGACACCCACTGAAATAGTTTACCTCAGATACTGGGACCTCACCAACTCCAGCCAGACAGGGAAGGAACCAGATTACTACCAAATTAGACCCTCTGAATGTGGGACACAGCTGTATGGCTGAGGAAGACAAAAGGGCCCTGACAGTGGCACCAGAATTTATCCCTACTGCTGGTACTGGCTTTTTGGGAACCCGTTCTCTTTGGACGGATACCTTCCTCAGGCTAGATAAAGTGAGAATGCTCTTGGACGTTCCCAAAAACAATGTGCGCTGGATCCTCTGAGAATTGGGGGGGTGGGTGTGCAGTAGGTGGTAAGGTGAAGGGAATGGAAGAACGAGACGGATTGGGAATTGGGATTGGTATCTAAGTGAAAAAAGACAGTTTACTTTGAAAAAAAACAATACAACTAAAAATAGTAAGTGGTCATAAACTTGAGTGAGAGTGAAGTGGACATGAGAGGAATTGGAGGTGGAGAGGTAGGGGTGAAAATGATGTAGCCAAACTACTTGATGTGGAATTCCCCTCTGTATGCTGTGAATAACATTGGTTAATAAAGGAAACTGGCTTGGCCTGATTGGGCAGCGTAGAGCAAGGCAGGGAAAACTAAACTGAATAATTTTTAAATAACAAGACTTATGGTTGGACTCAGGAGATGACTCATCAAGTGAACATGCTTGCCATACAAGCCTGACAACCTGAGTTTGATCCCCCTGGGCCCAGAGAAAGGCCTGATGAGGTATCCTGGAAGAGAAATCACAGAACACTTGTAGTGAGATGGGAAGCGGCCTGGAAGCTTCCTTTCTGCTAGCTAGCATTTACAGTACTAGAAGGTACTATGCAGGCTGCTGAGAGGAAGACCTCCTCAATATTCTTCCTAGCTGTGAACCCTGTGAACTGCAGAAATGACCACCATGGGCTATATATGTCCCTAGGTACCATAGTAAAATGTGTTACAGGGATAAACTGCTTTCTGCTTGGATTTAAGGCCTGCAAATCTGGCCA
>NW_024545011.1:0-44948 GCF_018167655.1 Microtus oregoni
CCCGAGCACTGAGCACCCAGCACCCTGAGCACTGAGCACCCAGCACCCTGAGCACGGAGCACCCCGAGGACTGAGCACCCAGCACCCTGAGCACTGAGCACCCAGCACCTTGAGTACTGAGCACCGAGCACCCCGAGCACTAAGCACCCAGCACCCTGAGTACTGAGCACCCAGCACCCTGAGCACTGAGCACATAGCACCCTGAGCACTGAGCAGCCAGCACCCCGAGCACGGAGCACCCAGCACCCTGAGTACTGAGCACCCAACACCCAGAGTACTGAGCACCCAGCACCCTGAGCACTGAGCACCCAGCACCCCGAGTACTGAGCACCCAGCACCCTGAGTACTGAGCACCCAGCACCCTGAGCACTGAGCACCCGGAGGACTGAGCACCCAGCACCCTGAGCACTGAGCACCGATCACCCTGAGCACTGAGCACCCAGCACCCCGAGCACTGAGCACCCAGCACCCTGAGCACTGAGCACCCAGCACCCCGAGTACTGAGCACCCAGCACCCTGAGTACTGAGCACCCAGCACCCTGAGCACTGAGCACCCGGAGGACTGAGCACCCAGCACCCTGAGCACTGAGCACCGATCACCCTGAGCACTGAGCACCCAGCACCCCGAGTACTGAGCACCCAGCACCCTGAGTACTGAGCACCCAGCACCCTGAGCACTGAGCACCCGGAGGACTGAGCACCCAGCACCCTGAGTACTGAGCACCCAGCACCCTGAGTACTGAGCACCCAGCACCCTGAGTACTGAGCACCCAGCACCCCGAGCACTGAGCACCCAGCACCCTGAGTACTGAGCACCCTGAGTACTGAGCACTGAGCACCGAGCACCCTGAGGACTGAGCACCCAGGACCCGGAGCACTGAGCACCCAGCACCCTGAGTAGTGAGCACAGATCACCCTGATCACTGAGCACCCAGCACCCCGAGCACTGAGCACCCAGCACCCTGAGTACTGAGCACCCAGCACCCTGAGCACTGAGCACCGAGCACCCTGAGTACTGAACACCCAGCACCCTGAGCACTGAGCACTGAGCACCCAGCACCCTGAGCACTGAGCACTGAGCACCCAGCACCCCGAGCACTGAGCACCCAGCACCCTGAGCACCCAGCACCCTGAGCACTGAGCACCCTGAGCACTGAGCACCCTGAGCACTGAGCACTGAGCACCCAGCACCCTGAGTACTGAGCACCCAACACTCTGAGCACTGAGCACCCAGCACGCTGAGTACTGAGCACCGATCACCCTGAGCACTGAGCACCTAGGACCCCGAGCACTGAGCACCCAGCACCCTGAGTACAGAGCACCCAGCACCCCGTGTACTGAGCACCCAGCACCCCGAGCACTGAGCACCCAGCACCCTGAGTACTGAGCACCGATCACCATGAGCACTGAGCACCCAGCACCCTGAGTACTGAGCACCCAGCAGCCTGAGCACTGAGCACCCAGCACCCTGAGCACTGAGCACCCAGCACCCTGAGTACTGAGCACCCAGCACCCTGAGTACTGAGCACCGCGCACCCTGAGTACTGAGCACCCAGCACCCTTAGTACTGAGCACCCAGCACCCTGAGCACTGAGCACCCAGCACCCTGAGTACTGAGCACCCAGCACCACCCTCAGCACTGAGCACCCAGCACCCCGAGCACTGAACACCCAGCACCCTGAGGACTGAGCACCCAGCACCCTGAGTACTGAGCACCCAGCACCCCGAGTACTGAGCACCGAGCACCCCCGAGCACTGAGCACCCAGCACCCTGAGTACTGAGCACCCAGCACCCTGAGTACTGAGCACTGAGCACCCCGAGTACTGAGCACCCAGAACCCCGAGCACTGAGCACCCAGCACCCTGAGTACTGAGAACCGAGCACCCTGAGTACTGAGCACCCAGCACCCTGAGTACTGAGCCCCTAGCACCCTGAGAATGAGCACCCAGCACCATGAGTACTGAGCACCCAGCACCCTGAGTACTGAGCACTAAGCACCCAGAGCACTGAGCACCCAGCACCCTGAGCACGGAGCACCCAGGAACCCGAGCACTGAGAACTGAGCACCCAGCACCCTGAGTAATGAGCACCGAGCTCCCTGAGCACTGAGCACCCTGAGTACTAAGCACCCAGCACCCCAATCACTGAGCAACCAGCACCCTGAGCAGTGTGACACCAGCACCCTGAGCACTGAGCACCCATCACCCTGAGTATTGAGCACCCAGCACGCTGAGTACTGAGCACCCAGCACCCCGAGCACTGAGCACCCAGCACCCTGAGTACTGAGCACTGAGCACCCAGCACCCCGAGCACTGAGCACCCAGCACCCTGTGTACTGATCACTGAGCACCCTGAGTACTAAGCACCCAGCACCATGAGTACTGAGCACCCAGGACCCTGAGCACTGAGCACCGAGCACCCCGAGCACTGAGCACCCAGCACCCTGAGCACTCAGCACCCAGCACCCCGAGCACTGAGCACCCAGCACCCTGAGCACTGAGCACCCAGCACCCTGAGCACCCCGAGGACTGAGCACCCAGCACCCTGAGCACTGAGCACCCAGCACCTTGAGTACTGAGCACCGAGCACCCCGAGCACTAAGCACCCAGCACCCTGAGTACAGAGCACCCAGCACCCTAAGCACTGAGCACCCAGCACCCTGAGCACTGAGCACCCAGCACCCCGAGCACGGAGCACCCAGCACCCTGAGTACTGAGCACCCAACACCCAGAGTACTGAGCACCCAGCACCCTGAGCACTGAGCACCCAGCACCCTGAGTACTGAGCACCCAGCACACTGAGTACTGAGCACCCAGCACCCTGAGCACTGAGCACCCGGGGGACTGAGCACCCAGCACCCTGAGCACAGAGCACCGATCACCCTGAGCACTGAGCACCCAGCACCCCGAGCACTGAGCACCCAGCACACTGAGTACTGAGCACCCAGCACCCCGAGTACTGAGCACCCAGCATCCTGAGTACTGAGCACCCAGCACCCCGAGCACTGAGCACTCAGCACCCTGAGTACTGAGCACCCTGAGTACTGAGCACTGAGCACCGAGCACCCTGAGTACTGAGCACCCTGAGGACTGAGCACCCAGCACCCTGAGCACTGAGCACCCAGCACCCTGAGTACTGAGCACTGATCACCCTGAGCACTGAGCACCCAGCACCCCGAGCACTGAGCACCCAGCACCCTGAGTACTGAGCACCCAGCACCCTGAGCACTGAGCACCGAGCACCCTGAGTACTGAACAACCAGCACCCTGAGCACTGAGCACTGAGCACCCAGCACCCTGAGCACTGAGCAATGAGCACCCAGCACCCCGAGCACTGAGCACCCAGCACCCTGAGCACCCAGCACCCTGAGCACTGAGCACCCTGAGCACTGAGCACTCTGAGCACTGAGCACTGAGCTACCAGCACCCTGAGTACTGAGCACCCAACACTCTGAGCACTGAGAACCCAGCACGCTGAGTACTGAGCACTGTGCACACAGCACCCTGAGTACTGAGCACCTAGCACCCCGAGCACTGAGCACCCAGCACCCCGAGCACTGCGCACTGAGCACACTGAGCACTGAGCACCCAGCACCCCGAGTACTGAGCACTGAGCACCCTGAGTACTGAGCAACCAGCACCCCTAGTACTGAGCACTGAGCACCCTGAGTACTGAGCACCCAGCACCCTGAGCACTGAGAACCCTGAGTACTGAGCACCGAGCACCCTGAGTACTGAGCACCCAGCACCCTGAGCACTGAGCACGGAGCACCCCGAGGACTGAGCACCCAGCACCCTGAGTACAGAGCACCCAGCACCCCGTGTACTGAGCACCCAGCACCCGGAGCACTGAGCACCCAGCACCCTGAGTACTGAGCACTGATCACCATGAGCACTGAGCACCCAGCACCCTGAGTACTGAGCACCCAGCAGCCTGAGCACTGAGCACCCAGCTCCCTGAGCACTGAGCACCCAGCACCCTGAGTACTGAGCACCCAGCACCCTGAGTACTGAGTACCCAGCACCCTGAGCACTGAGCACCCAGCACCCTGAGTACTGAGCACCGAGCACCCTGAGTACTGAGCACCCAGCACCCTTAGTACTGAGCACCCAGCACCCTGAGCACTGAGCACCCAGCACCCTGAGTACTGAGCACCCAGCACCACCCTCAGCACTGAGCACCCAGTACCCCGAGCACTGAGCACCCAGCACCCTGAGCACTGAGCACCCAGCACCCTGAGTACTGAGCACCCAGCACCCCGAGTACTGAGCACCGAGCACCTCGAGCACTGAGCACCCAGCACCCTGAGTACTGAGCACCCAGCACCCTGAGTACTGAGCACCCAGCACCACCCTCAGCACTGAGCACCCAGTACCCCGAGCACTGAGCACCCAGCACCCTGAGCACTGAGCACCCAGCACCCTGAGTACTGAGCACCCAGCACCCCGAGTACTGAGCACCCAGCACCCCGAGCACTGAGCACCCAGCAACCTGAGTACTGAGAACAGATCACCCTGAGTACTGAGCACCCAGCACCCTGAGTACTGAGCCCCCAGCACCCTGAGTACTGAGCACCCAGCACCCCGAGCACTGAGCACCCAGCACCCCGAGAATGAGCACCCAGCACCCTGAGTACTGAGAACCGAGCAGCCTGAGTACTGAGCACCCAGCACCCTGAGTACTGAGCCCCTAGAACCCTGAGAATGAGCACGCAGCACCATGAGTACTGAGCACCCAGCACCCGGAGTATTGAGCACTAAGCACCCAGAGCACTGAGAACCCAGCACCCCGAGCACGGAGCACCCAGGACCGCGAGCACTGAATACTGAGCACCCAGCACACTGAGTACTGAGCACCGAGCTAACCGAGCACTGAGCACCCTGAGTACTGAGCACCCAGCACCACGATCACTGAGAACCCAGCACCCTGAGCACTGAGCACCCAGCACCCTGAGCACTGAGCACCCAGCACCCTGAGTACTGAGCACCCAGCATGCTGAGTACTGAGCACCCAGCACCCCGAGCATTGAGCAACCAGCACCCTGAGTACTGAGCACTGAGCACCCAGCACCCCGAGCACTGAGCACCCAGCACCCTGAGCACTGAGCACCCAGCACCCTGAGCACGGAGCACCCCGAGGACTTAGCACCCAGCACCCTGAGCACTGAGCACCCAGCACCTTGAGTACTGAGCACCGAGCACCCCGAGCACTAAGCACCCAGCACCCTGAGTACTGAGCACCCAGCACCCTGAGCACTGAGCACATAGCACCCTGAGCACTGAGCAGCCAGCACCCCGAGCACGGAGCACCCAGCACCCTGAGTACTGAGCACCCAGCACCCCGAGCACTGAGCACCCAGCACCCTGTGTACTGAGCACTGAGCACCCTGAGTACTAAGCACCCAGCACCCTGAGTACTGAGCACCCGGGACCCTGAGCACTGAGCACCGAGCACCCCGAGCACTGAGCACCCAGCACCCTGAGCACTCAGCACCCAGCACCCCGAGCACTGAGCACCCAGGACCCTGAGCACTGAGCACCCAGCACCCTGAGCACGGAGCACCCCGAGGACTGAGCACCCAGCACCCTGAGCACTGAGCACCCAGCACCTTGAGTAATGAGCACCGAGCACCCCGAGCACTAAGCACCCAGCACCCAGAGTACTGAGCACCCAGCACCCTGAGCACTGAGCACAGAGCACCCTGAGCACTGAGCAGCCAGCACCCTGAGCACGGAGCACCCAGCACGCTGAGTACTGAGCACCCAACAACCAGAGTACTGAGCACCCAGCACCCTGAGCACTGAGCACCCAGCACCCCGAGTACTGACCACCCAGCACCCTGAGTACTGAGCACCCAGCACCCTGAGCACTGTGCACCCAGAGGACTGAGCACCCAGCACCCTGAGCACTGAGCACCGATCACCCTGAGCACTGAGCACCCAGCACCCGAGCACTGAGCACCCAGCACCCTGAGCACTGAGCACCCAGCACCCCGTGTACTGAGCACCCAGCACCCTGAGTACTGAGCACCCAGCACCCTGAGCACTGAGCACCCGGAGGACTGAGCACCCAGCACCCTGAGCACTGAGCACCGATCACCCTGAGCACTGAGCACCCAGCACCCCGAGTACTGAGCACCCAGCACCCTGAGTACTGAGCACGCAGCACCCTGAGCACTGAGCACCCGGAGGACTGAGCACCCAGCACCCTGAGTACTGAGCACCCAGCACCCCGAGTACTGAGCACCCAGCACCCTGAGTACTGAGCACCCAGCACCCCGAGCACTGAGCACCCAGCACCCTGAGTACTGAGCACCCTGAGTACTGAGCACTGAGCACCGAGCACCCTGAGTACTGAGCACCCTGAGGACTGAGCACCCAGCACCCTGAGCACTGAGCACCCAGCACCCTGAGTACTGAGCACAGATCACCCTGATCACTGAGCACCCAGCACCCCGAGCACTGAGCACCCAGCACCCTGAGTACTGAGCACCCAGCACCCTGAGCACTGAGCACCAAGCACCCTGAGTACTGAACACCCAGCAGCCTGAGCACTGAGTACTGAACACCCAGCACCCTGAGCACTGAGCACTGAGCACCAAGCACCCTGAGTACTGAACACCCAGCACCCTGAGTACTGAGCACCCAGCACCCCGAGCACTGAGCACCCAGCACCCTGAGCACCCAGCACCCTGAGGACTGAGCACCCTGAGCACTGAGCACCCTGAGCACTGAGCACTGAGCACCCAGCACCCTGAGTACTGAGCACCCAACACTCTGAGCACTGAGCACCCAGCACGCTGAGTACTGAGCACCGATCACCCTGAGCACTGAGCACCTAGGACCCCGAGCACTGAGCACCCAGCACCCTGAGTACAGAGCACCCAGCACCCCGTGTACTGAGCACCCAGCACCCCGAGCACTGAGCACCCAGCACCCTGAGTACTGAGCACTGATCACCATGAGCACTGAGCACCCAGCACCCTGAGTACTGAGCACCCAGCAGCCTGAGCACTGAGCACCCAGCTCCCTGAGCACTGAGCACCCAGCACCCTGAGTACTGAGTACCCAGCACCTTGAGCACTGAGCACCCAGCACCCCGAGTACTGAGCACCCAGCACCCTGAGTACTGAGCACCCAGCACCCCGAGCACTGAGCACCCAGCACCCTGAGTACTGAGCACCCTGAGTACTGAGCACTGAGCACCGAGCACCCTGAGTACTGAGCACCCTGAGGACTGAGCACCCAGCACCCTGAGCACTGAGCACCCAGCACCCTGAGTACTGAGCACAGATCACCCTGATCACTGAGCACCCAGCACCCCGAGCACTGAGCACCCAGCACCCTGAGTACTGAGCACCCAGCACCCTGAGCACTGAGCACCAAGCACCCTGAGTACTGAACACCCAGCACCCTGAGCACTGAGTACTGAACACCCAGCACCCTGAGCACTGAGCACTGAGCACCAAGCACCCTGAGTACTGAACACCCAGCACCCTGAGCACTGAGCACCCAGCACCCCGAGCACTGAGCACCCAGCACCCTGAGCACCCAGCACCCAACACTCTGAGCACTGAGCACCCAGCACGCTGAGTACTGAGCACCGATCACCCTGAGCACTGAGCACCTAGGACCCCGAGCACTGAGCACCCAGCACCCTGAGTACAGAGCACCCAGCACCCCGTGTACTGAGCACCCAGCACCCCGAGCACTGAGCACCCAGCACCCTGAGTACTGAGCACTGATCACCATGAGCACTGAGCACCCAGCACCCTGAGTACTGAGCACCCAGCAGCCTGAGCACTGAGCACCCAGCTCCCTGAGCACTGAGCACCCAGCACCCTGAGTACTGAGCACCCAGCACCCTGAGTACTGAGTACCCAGCACCTTGAGCACTGAGCACCCAGCACCCTGAGTACTGAGCACCGAGCACCCTGAGTACTGAGCACCCAGCACCCTTAGTACTGAGCACCCAGCACCCTGAGCACTGAGCACCCAGCACCCTGAGTACTGAGCACCCAGCACCACCCTCAGCACTGAGCACCCAGTACCCCGAGCACTGAGTACCCAGCACCCTGAGCACTGAGCACCCAGCACCCTGAGTACTGAGCACCCAGCACCCCGAGTACTGAGCACCGAGCACCTCGAGCACTGAGCACCCAGCACCCTGAGTACTGAGCACCCAGCACCCTGAGTACTGAGCACTGAGCACCCCGAGTACTGAGCACCCAGCACCCCGAGCACTGAGCACCCAGCAACCTGAGTACTGAGAACAGATCACCCTGAGTACTGAGCACCCAGCACCCTGAGTACTGAGCCCCCAGCACCCTGAGTACTGAGCACCCAGCACCCCGAGCACTGAGCACGCAGCACCCCGAGAATGAGCACCCAGCACCCTGAGTACTGAGAACCGAGCACCCTGAGTACTGAGCACCCAGCACCCTGAGTACTGAGCCCCTAGAACCCTGAGAATGAGCACGCAGCACCATGAGTACTGAGCACCCAGCACCCGGAGTACTGAGCACTAAGCACCCAGAGCACTGAGAACCCAGCACCCCGAGCACGGAGCACCCAGGACCGCGAGCACTGAATACTGAGCACCCAGCACCCTGAGTACTGAGCACCGAGCTCCCCGAGCACTGAGCACCCTGAGTACTGAGCATCCAGGACCCCGATCACTGAGCACCCAGCACCCTGAGCACTGAGCACCCAGCACCCTGAGCACTGAGCACCCAGCACCCTGAGTACTGAGCACCCAGCATGCTGAGTACTGAGCACCCAGCACCCCGAGCACTGAGCAACCAGCACCCTGAGTACTGAGCACTGAGCACCCAGCACCCCGAGCACTGAGCACCCAGCACCCTGTGTACTGAGCACTGAGCACCCTGAGTACTAAGCACCCAGCACCCTGAGTACTGAGCACCCAGGACCCTGAGCACTGAGCACCGAGCACCCCGAGCACTGAGCACCCAGCACCCTGAGAACTCAGCACCCAGCACCCCGAGCACTGAGCACCCAGCACCCTGAGCACTGAGCACCCAGCACCCTGAGCACGGAGCACCCCGAGGACTGAGCACCCAGCACCCTGAGCAC
Organism: Microtus oregoni; assembly: GCF_018167655.1. Lineage (NCBI taxonomy): Eukaryota > Metazoa > Chordata > Mammalia > Rodentia > Cricetidae > Microtus > Microtus oregoni. The sequence continues at coordinate 9,094 of NW_024545011.1, forward strand.
TGAGCACCCAGCACCTTGAGTACTGAGCACCGAGCACCCCGAGCACTAAGCACCCAGCACCCTGAGTACTGAGCACCCAGCACCCTGAGCACTGAGCACATAGCACCCTGAGCACTGAGCAGCCAGCACCCCGAGCACGGAGCACCCAGCACCCTGAGTACTGAGCACCCAACACCCAGAGTACTGAGCACCCAGCACCCTGAGCACTGAGCACCCAGCACCCCGAGTACTGAGCACCCAGCACCCTGAGTACTGAGCACCCAGCACCCTGAGCACTGAGCACCCGGAGGACTGAGCACCCAGCACCCTGAGCACTGAGCACCGATCACCCTGAGCACTGAGCACCCAGCACCCCGAGCACTGAGCACCCAGCACCCTGAGCACTGAGCACCCAGCACCCCGAGTACTGAGCACCCAGCACCCTGAGTACTGAGCACCCAGCACCCTGAGCACTGAGCACCCGGAGGACTGAGCACCCAGCACCCTGAGCACTGAGCACCGATCACCCTGAGCACTGAGCACCCAGCACCCCGAGTACTGAGCACCAAGCACCCTGAGTACTGAGCATCCAGCAACCTGAGCACTGAGCACCCGGAGGACTGAGCACCCAGCACCCTGAGTACTGAGCACCCAGCACCCCGAGTACTGAGCACCCAGCACCCTGAGTACTGAGCACACAGCACCCCGAGCACTGAGCACCCAGCACCCTGAGTACTGAGCACCCTGAGTACTGAGCACTGAGCACCGAGCACCCTGAGGACTGAGCACCCAGGACCCGGAGCACTGAGCACCCAGCACCCTGAGTAGTGAGCACAGATCACCCTGATCACTGAGCACCCAGCACCCCGAGCACTGAGCACCCAGCACCCTGAGTACTGAGCACCCAGCACCCTGAGCACTGAGCACCGAGCACCCTGAGTACTGAACACCCAGCACCCTGAGCACTGAGCACTGAGCACCCAGCACCCTGAGCACTGAGCACTGAGCACCCAGCACCCCGAGCACTGAGCACCCAGCACCCTGAGCACCCAGCACCCTGAGCACTGAGCACCCTGAGCACTGAGCACCCTGAGCACTGAGCACTGAGCACCCAGCACCCTGAGTACTGAGCACCCAACACTCTGAGCACTGAGCACCCAGCACGCTGAGTACTGAGCACCGATCACCCTGAGCACTGAGCACCTAGGACCCCGAGCACTGAGCACCCAGCACCCTGAGTACAGAGCACCCAGCACCCCGTGTACTGAGCACCCAGCACCCCGAGCACTGAGCACCCAGCACCCTGAGTACTGAGCACCGATCACCATGAGCACTGAGCACCCAGCACCCTGAGTACTGAGCACCCAGCAGCCTGAGCACTGAGCACCCAGCACCCTGAGCACTGAGCACCCAGCACCCTGAGTACTGAGCACCCAGCACCCTGAGTACTGAGCACCGCGCACCCTGAGTACTGAGCACCCAGCACCCTTAGTACTGAGCACCCAGCACCCTGAGCACTGAGCACCCAGCACCCTGAGTACTGAGCACCCAGCACCACCCTCAGCACTGAGCACCCAGCACCCCGAGCACTGAACACCCAGCACCCTGAGGACTGAGCACCCAGCACCCTGAGTACTGAGCACCCAGCACCCCGAGTACTGAGCACCGAGCACCCCGAGCACTGAGCACCCAGTACCCTGAGTACTGAGCACCCAGCACCCTGAGTACTGAGCACTGAGCACCCCGAGTACTGAGCACCCAGAACCCCGAGCACTGAGCACCCAGCACCCTGAGTACTGAGCACCCTGAGTACTGAGCACTGAGCACCGAGCACCCTGAGTACTGAGCACCCTGAGGACTGAGCACCCAGCACCCTGAGCACTGAGCACCCAGCACCCTGAGTACTGAGCACAGATCACCCTGATCACTGAGCACCCAGCACCCCGAGCACTGAGCACCCAGCACCCTGAGTACTGAGCACCCAGCACCCTGAGCACTGAGCACCAAGCACCCTGAGTACTGAACACCCAGCACCCTGAGCACTGAGTACTGAACACCCAGCACCCTGAGCACTGAGCACTGAGCACCTAGGACCCCGAGCACTGAGCACCCAGCACCCTGAGTACAGAGCACCCAGCACCCCGTGTACTGAGCACCCAGCACCCCGAGCACTGAGCACCCAGCACCCTGAGTACTGAGCACTGATCACCATGAGCACTGAGCACCCAGCACCCTGAGTACTGAGCACCCAGCAGCCTGAGCACTGAGCACCCAGCTCCCTGAGCACTGAGCACCCAGCACCCTGAGTACTGAGCACCCAGCACCCTGAGTACTGAGTACCCAGCACCTTGAGCACTGAGCACCCAGCACCCCGAGTACTGAGCACCCAGCACCCTGAGTACTGAGCACCCAGCACCCCGAGCACTGAGCACCCAGCACCCTGAGTACTGAGCACCCTGAGTACTGAGCACTGAGCACCGAGCACCCTGAGTACTGAGCACCCTGAGGACTGAGCACCCAGCACCCTGAGCACTGAGCACCCAGCACCCTGAGTACTGAGCACAGATCACCCTGATCACTGAGCACCCAGCACCCCGAGCACTGAGCACCCAGCACCCTGAGTACTGAGCACCCAGCACCCTGAGCTCTGAGCACCAAGCACCCTGAGTACTGAACACCCAGCACCCTGAGCACTGAGTACTGAACACCCAGCACCCTGAGCACTGAGCACTGAGCACCAAGCACCCTGAGTACTGAACACCCAGCACCCTGAGCACTGAGCACCCAGCACCCCGAGCACTGAGCACCCAGCACCCTGAGCACCCAGCACCCTGAGGACTGAGCACCCTGAGCACTGAGCACCCTGAGCACTGAGCACTGAGCACCCAGCACCCTGAGTACTGAGCACCCAACACTCTGAGCACTGAGCACCCAGCACGCTGAGTACTGAGCACCGATCACCCTGAGCACTGAGCACCTAGGACCCCGAGCACTGAGCACCCAGCACCCTGAGTACAGAGCACCCAGCACCCCGTGTACTGAGCACCCAGCACCCCGAGCACTGAGCACCCAGCACCCTGAGTACTGAGCACTGATCACCATGAGCACTGAGCACCCAGCACCCTGAGTACTGAGCACCCAGCAGCCTGAGCACTGAGCACCCAGCTCCCTGAGCACTGAGCACCCAGCACCCTGAGTACTGAGCACCCAGCACCCTGAGTACTGAGTACCCAGCACCTTGAGCACTGAGCACCCAGCACCCTGAGTACTGAGCACCGAGCACCCTGAGTACTGAGCACCCAGCACCCTTAGTACTGAGCACCCAGCACCCTGAGCACTGAGCACCCAGCACCCTGAGTACTGAGCACCCAGCACCACCCTCAGCACTGAGCACCCAGTACCCCGAGCACTGAGTACCCAGCACCCTGAGCACTGAGCACCCAGCACCCTGAGTACTGAGCACCCAGCACCCCGAGTACTGAGCACCGAGCACCTCGAGCACTGAGCACCCAGCACCCTGAGTACTGAGCACCCAGCACCCTGAGTACTGAGCACTGAGCACCCCGAGTACTGAGCACCCAGCACCCCGAGCACTGAGCACCCAGCAACCTGAGTACTGAGAACAGATCACCCTGAGTACTGAGCACCCAGCACCCTGAGTACTGAGCCCCCAGCACCCTGAGTACTGAGCACCCAGCACCCCGAGCACTGAGCACCCAGCACCCCGAGAATGAGCACCCAGCACCCTGAGTACTGAGAACCGAGCACCCTGAGTACTGAGCACCCAGCACCCTGAGTACTGAGCCCCTAGAACCCTGAGAATGAGCACGCAGCACCATGAGTACTGAGCACCCAGCACCCGGAGTACTGAGCACTAAGCACCCAGAGCACTGAGAACCCAGCACCCCGAGCACGGAGCACCCAGGACCGCGAGCACTGAATACTGAGCACCCAGCACCCTGAGTACTGAGCACCGAGCTCCCCGAGCACTGAGCACCCTGAGTACTGAGCACCCAGCACCCCGATCACTGAGCACCCAGCACCCTGAGCACTGAGCACCCAGCACCCTGAGCACTGAGCACCCAGCACCCTGAGTACTGAGCACCCAGCATGCTGAGTACTGAGCACCCAGCACCCCGAGCACTGAGCAACCAGCACCCTGAGTACTGAGCACTGAGCACCCAGCACCCCGAGCACTGAGCACCCAGCACCCTGTGTACTGAGCACTGAGCACCCTGAGTACTAAGCACCCAGCACCCTGAGTACTGAGCACCCAGGACCCTGAGCACTGAGCACCGAGCACCCCGAGCACTGAGCACCCAGCACCCTGAGAACTCAGCACCCAGCACCCCGAGCACTGAGCACCCAGCACCCTGAGCACTGAGCACCCAGCACCCTGAGCACGGAGCACCCCGAGGACTGAGCACCCAGCACCCTGAGCACTGAGCACCCAGCACCTTGAGTACTGAGCACCGAGCACCCCGAGCACTAAGCACCCAGCACCCTGAGTACTGAGCACCCAGCACCCTGAGCACTGAGCACATAGCACCCTGAGCACTGAGCAGCCAGCACCCCGAGCACGGAGCACCCAGCACCCTGAGTACTGAGCACCCAACACCCAGAGTACTGAGCACCCAGCACCCTGAGCACTGAGCACCCAGCACCCCGAGTACTGAGCACCCAGCACCCTGAGTACTGAGCACCCAGCACCCTGAGCACTGAGCACCCGGAGGACTGAGCACCCAGCACCCTGAGCACTGAGCACCGATCACCCTGAGCACTGAGCACCCAGCACCCCGAGCACTGAGCACCCAGCACCCTGAGCACTGAGCACCCAGCACCCCGAGTACTGAGCACCCAGCACCCTGAGTACTGAGCACCCAGCACCCTGAGCACTGAGCACCCGGAGGACTGAGCACCCAGCACCCTGAGCACTGAGCACCGATCACCCTGAGCACTGAGCACCCAGCACCCCGAGTACTGAGCACCCAGCACCCTGAGTACTGAGCACCCAGCACCCTGAGCACTGAGCACCCGGAGGACTGAGCACCCAGCACCCTGAGTACTGAGCACCCAGCACCCTGAGTACTGAGCACCCAGCACCCTGAGTACTGAGCACCCAGCACCCCGAGCACTGAGCACCCAGCACCCTGAGTACTGAGCACCCTGAGTACTGAGCACTGAGCACCGAGCACCCTGAGGACTGAGCACCCAGGACCCGGAGCACTGAGCACCCAGCACCCTGAGTAGTGAGCACAGATCACCCTGATCACTGAGCACCCAGCACCCCGAGCACTGAGCACCCAGCACCCTGAGTACTGAGCACCCAGCACCCTGAGCACTGAGCACCGAGCACCCTGAGTACTGAACACCCAGCACCCTGAGCACTGAGCACTGAGCACCCAGCACCCTGAGCACTGAGCACTGAGCACCCAGCACCCCGAGCACTGAGCACCCAGCACCCTGAGCACCCAGCACCCTGAGCACTGAGCACCCTGAGCACTGAGCACCCTGAGCACTGAGCACTGAGCACCCAGCACCCTGAGTACTGAGCACCCAACACTCTGAGCACTGAGCACCCAGCACGCTGAGTACTGAGCACCGATCACCCTGAGCACTGAGCACCTAGGACCCCGAGCACTGAGCACCCAGCACCCTGAGTACAGAGCACCCAGCACCCCGTGTACTGAGCACCCAGCACCCCGAGCACTGAGCACCCAGCACCCTGAGTACTGAGCACCGATCACCATGAGCACTGAGCACCCAGCACCCTGAGTACTGAGCACCCAGCAGCCTGAGCACTGAGCACCCAGCACCCTGAGCACTGAGCACCCAGCACCCTGAGTACTGAGCACCCAGCACCCTGAGTACTGAGCACCGCGCACCCTGAGTACTGAGCACCCAGCACCCTTAGTACTGAGCACCCAGCACCCTGAGCACTGAGCACCCAGCACCCTGAGTACTGAGCACCCAGCACCACCCTCAGCACTGAGCACCCAGCACCCCGAGCACTGAACACCCAGCACCCTGAGGACTGAGCACCCAGCACCCTGAGTACTGAGCACCCAGCACCCCGAGTACTGAGCACCGAGCACCCCGAGCACTGAGCACCCAGCACCCTGAGTACTGAGCACCCAGCACCCTGAGTACTGAGCACTGAGCACCCCGAGTACTGAGCACCCAGAACCCCGAGCACTGAGCACCCAGCACCCTGAGTACTGAGAACCGAGCACCCTGAGTACTGAGCACCCAGCACCCTGAGTACTGAGCCCCTAGCACCCTGAGAATGAGCACCCAGCACCATGAGTACTGAGCACCCAGCACCCTGAGTACTGAGCTCTAAGCACCCAGAGCACTGAGCACCCAGCACCCTGAGCACGGAGCACCCAGGAACCCGAGCACTGAGAACTGAGCACCCAGCACCCTGAGTAATGAGCACCAAGCTCCCTGAGCACTGAGCACCCTGAGTACTAAGCACCCAGCACCCCAATCACTGAGCAACCAGCACCCTGAGCAGTGTGACACCAGCACCCTGAGCACTGAGCACCCAGCACCCTGAGTATTGAGCACCCAGCACGCTGAGTACTGAGCACCCAGCACCCCGAGCACTGAGCACCCAGCACCCTGAGTACTGAGCACTGAGCACCCAGCACCCCGAGCACTGAGCACCCAGCACCCTGTGTACTGATCACTGAGCACCCTGAGTACTAAGCACCCAGCACCATGAGTACTGAGCACCCAGGACCCTGAGCACTGAGCACCGAGCACCCCGAGCACTGAGCACCCAGCACCCTGAGCACTCAGCACCCAGCACCCCGAGCACTGAGCACCCAGCACCCTGAGCACTGAGCACCCAGCACCCTGAGCACCCCGAGGACTGAGCACCCAGCACCCTGAGCACTGAGCACCCAGCACCTTGAGTACTGAGCACCGAGCACCCCGAGCACTAAGCACCCAGCACCCTGAGTACAGAGCACCCAGCACCCTAAGCACTGAGCACCCAGCACCCTGAGCACTGAGCACCCAGCACCCCGAGCACGGAGCACCCAGCACCCTGAGTACTGAGCACCCAACACCCAGAGTACTGAGCACCCTGCACCCTGAGCACTGAGCACCCAGCACCCTGAGTACTGAGCACCCAGCACACTGAGTACTGAGCACCCAGCACCCTGAGCACTGAGCACCCGGGGGACTGAGCACCCAGCACCCTGAGCACAGAGCACCGATCACCCTGAGCACTGAGCACCCAGCACCCCGAGCACTGAGCACCCAGCACACTGAGTACTGAGCACCCAGCACCCCGAGTACTGAGCACCCAGCATCCTGAGTACTGAGCACCCAGCACCCCGAGCACTGAGCACTCAGCACCCTGAGTACTGAGCACCCTGAGTACTGAGCACTGAGCACCGAGCACCCTGAGTACTGAGCACCCTGAGGACTGAGCACCCAGCACCCTGAGCACTGAGCACCCAGCACCCTGAGTACTGAGCACTGATCACCCTGAGCACTGAGCACCCAGCACCCCGAGCACTGAGCACCCAGCACCCTGAGTACTGAGCACCCAGCACCCTGAGCACTGAGCACCGAGCACCCTGAGTACTGAACAACCAGCACCCTGAGCACTGAGCACCCAGCACCCTGAGCACTGAGCAATGAGCACCCAGCACCCCGAGCACTGAGCACCCAGCACCCTGAGCACCCAGCACCCTGAGCACTGAGCACCCTGAGCACTGAGCACTCTGAGCACTGAGCACTGAGCAACCAGCACCCTGAGTACTGAGCACCCAACACTCTGAGCACTGAGAACCCAGCACGCTGAGTACTGAGCACTGTGCACACAGCACCCTGAGTACTGAGCACCTAGCACCCCGAGCACTGAGCACCCAGCACCCCGAGCACTGCGCACTGAGCACACTGAGCACTGAGCACCCAGCACCCCGAGTACTGAGCACTGAGCACCCTGAGTACTGAGCAACCAGCACCCCTAGTACTGAGCACTGAGCACCCTGAGTACTGAGCACCCAGCACCCTGAGCACTGAGAACCCTGAGTACTGAGCACCGAGCACCCTGAGTACTGAGCACCCAGCACCCTGAGCACTGAGCACGGAGCACCCCGAGGACTGAGCACCCAGCACCCTGAGTACAGAGCACCCAGCACCCCGTGTACTGAGCACCCAGCACCCGGAGCACTGAGCACCCAGCACCCTGAGTACTGAGCACTGATCACCATGAGCACTGAGCACCCAGCACCCTGAGTACTGAACACCCAGCAGCCTGAGCACTGAGCACCCAGCTCCCTGAGCACTGAGCACCCAGCACCCTGAGTACTGAGCACCCAGCACCCTGAGTACTGAGTACCCAGCACCCTGAGCACTGAGCACCCAGCACCCTGAGTACTGAGCACCGAGCACCCTGAGTACTGAGCACCCAGCACCCTTAGTACTGAGCACCCAGCACCCTGAGCACTGAGCACCCAGCACCCTGAGTACTGAGCACCCAGCACCACCCTCAGCACTGAGCACCCAGTACCCCGAGCACTGAGCACCCAGCACCCTGAGCACTGAGCACCCAGCACCCTGAGTACTGAGCACCCAGCACCCCGAGTACTGAGCACCGAGCACCTCGAGCACTGAGCACCCAGCACCCTGAGTACTGAGCACCCAGCACCCTGAGTACTGAGCACCCAGCACCACCCTCAGCACTGAGCACCCAGTACCCCGAGCACTGAGCACCCAGCACCCTGAGCACTGAGCACCCAGCACCCTGAGTACTGAGCACCCAGCACCCCGAGTACTGAGCACCCAGCACCCCGAGCACTGAGCACCCAGCAACCTGAGTACTGAGAACAGATCACCCTGAGTACTGAGCACCCAGCACCCTGAGTACTGAGCCCCCAGCACCCTGAGTACTGAGCACCCAGCACCCCGAGCACTGAGCACCCAGCACCCCGAGAATGAGCACCCAGCACCCTGAGTACTGAGAACCGAGCAGCCTGAGTACTGAGCACCCAGCACCCTGAGTACTGAGCCCCTAGAACCCTGAGAATGAGCACGCAGCACCATGAGTACTGAGCACCCAGCACCCGGAGTATTGAGCACTAAGCACCCAGAGCACTGAGAACCCAGCACCCCGAGCACGGAGCACACAGGACCGCGAGCACTGAATACTGAGCACCCAGCACACTGAGTACTGAGCACCGAGCTCCCCGAGCACTGAGCACCCTGAGTACTGAGCACCCAGCACCCCGATCACTGAGCACCCAGCACCCTGAGCACTGAGCACCCAGCACCCTGAGCACTGAGCACCCAGCACCCTGAGTACTGAGCACCCAGCATGCTGAGTACTGAGCACCCAGCACCCCGAGCACTGAGCAACCAGCACCCTGAGTACTGAGCACTGAGCACCCAGCACCCCGAGCACTGAGCACCCAGCACCCTGTGTACTGAGCACTGAGCACCCTGAGTACTAAGCACCCAGCACCCTGAGTACTGAGCACCCAGGACCCTGAGCACTGAGCACCGAGCACCCCGAGCACTGAGCACCCAGCACCCTGAGAACTCAGCACCCAGCACCCCGAGCACTGAGCACCCAGCACCCTGAGCACTGAGCACCCAGCACCCTGAGCACGGAGCACCCCGAGGACTGAGCACCCAGCACCCTGAGCACTGAGCACCCAGCACCTTGAGTACTGAGCACCGAGCACCCCGAGCACTAAGCACCCAGCACCCTGAGTACTGAGCACCCAGCACCCTGAGCACTGAGCACATAGCACCCTGAGCACTGAGCAGCCAGCACCCCGAGCACGGAGCACCCAGCACCCTGAGTAGTGAGCACAGATCACCCTGATCACTGAGCACCAAGCACCCCGAGCACTGAGCACCCAGCACCCTGAGTACTGAGCACACAGCACCCTGAGCACTGAGCACCGAGCACCCTGAGTACTGAACACCCAGCACCCTGAGCACTGAGCACTGAGCACCCAGCACCCTGAGCACTGAGCACTGAGCACCCAGCACCCCGAGCACTGAGCACCCAGCACCCTGAGCACCCAGCACCCTGAGCACTGAGCACCCTGAGCACTGAGCACCCTGAGCACTGAGCACTGAGCACCCAGCACCCTGAGTACTGAGCACCCAACACTCTGAGCACTGAGCACCCAGCACGCTGAGTACTGAGCACCGATCACCCTGAGCACTGAGCACCTAGGACCCCGAGCACTGAGCACCCAGCACCCTGAGTACAGAGCACCCAGCACCCCGTGTACTGAGCACCCAGCACCCCGAGCACTGAGCACCCAGCACCCTGAGTACTGAGCACCCTGAGTACTGAGCACTGAGCACCGAGCACCCTGAGTACTGAGCACCCTGAGGACTGAGCATCCAGCACCCTGAGCACTGAGCACCCAGCACCCTGAGTACTGAGCACAGATCACCCTGATCACTGAGCACCCAGCACCCCGAGCACTGAGCACCCAGCACCCTGAGTACTGAGCACCCAGCACCCTGAGCACTGAGCACCAAGCACCCTGAGTACTGAACACCCAGCACCCTGAGCACTGAGCACTGAGCACCCAGCACCCTGAGCACTGAGCACTGAGCACCCAGCACCCCGAGCACTGAGCACCCAGCACCCTGAGCACCAAGCACCCTGAGCACTGAGCACCCTGAGCACTGAGCACCCTGAGCACTGAGCACTGAGCACCCAGCACCCTGAGTACTGAGCACCCAACACTCTGAGCACTGAGCACCCAGCACGCTGAGTACTGAGCACCGATCACCCTGAGCACTGAGCACCTAGGACCCCGAGCACTGAGCACCCAGCACCCTGAGTACAGAGCACCCAGCACCCCGTGTACTGAGCACCCAGCTCCCCGAGCACTGAGCACCCAGCACCCTGAGTACTGAGCACCGATCACCATGAGCACTGAGCACCCAGCACCCTGAGTACTGAGCACCCAGCAGCCTGAGCACTGAGCACCCAGCACCCTGAGCACTGAGCACCCAGCACCCTGAGTACTGAGCACCCAGCACCCTGAGTACTGAGCACCGCGCACCCTGAGTACTGAGCACCCAGCACCCTTAGTACTGAGCACCCAGCACCCTGAGCACTGAGCACCCAGCACCCTGAGTACTGAGCACCCAGCACCACCCTCAGCACTGAGCACCCAGCACCCCGAGCACTGAACACCCAGCACCCTGAGGACTGAGCACCCAGCACCCTGAGTACTGAGCACCCAGCACCCCGAGTACTGAGCACCGAGCACCCCGAGCACTGAGCACCCAGCACCCTGAGTACTGAGCACCCAGCACCCTGAGTACTGAGCACTGAGCACCCCGAGTACTGAGCACCCAGAACCCCGAGCACTGAGCACCCAGCACCCTGAGTACTGAGAAACGAGCACCCTGAGTACTGAGCACCCAGCACCCTGAGTACTGAGCCCCTAGCACCCTGAGAATGAGCACCCAGCACCATGAGTACTGAGCACCCAGCACCCTGAGTACTGAGCACTAAGCACCCAGAGCACTGAGCACCCAGCACCCTGAGCACGGAGCACCCAGGACCCCGAGCACTGAGAACTGAGCACCCAGCACCCTGAGTAATGAGCACCGAGCTCCCTGAGCACTGAGCACCCTGAGTACTAAGCACCCAGCACCCCAATCACTGAGCAACCAGCACCCTGAGCAGTGTGACACCAGCACCCTGAGCACTGAGCACCCAGCACCCTGAGTATTGAGCACCAAGCACGCTGAGTACTGAGCACCCAGCACCCCGAGCACTGAGCACCCAGCACCCTGAGTACTGAGCACTGAGCACCCAGCACCCCGAGCACTGAGCACCCAGCACCCTGAGTACTGAGAACCGAGCACCCTGAGTACTGAGCACCCAGCACCCTGAGTACTGAGCCCCTAGCACCCTGAGAATGAGCACCCAGCACCATGAGTACTGAGCACCCAGCACCCTGAGTACTGAGCACTAAGCACCCAGAGCACTGAGCACCCAGCACCCTGAGCACGGAGCACCCAGGACCCCGAGCACTGAGAACTGAGCACCCAGCACCCTGAGTAATGAGCACCGAGCTCCCTGAGCACTGAGCACCCTGAGTACTAAGCACCCAGCACCCCAATCACTGAGCAACCAGCACCCTGAGCAGTGTGACACCAGCACCCTGAGCACTGAGCACCCAGCACCCTGAGTATTGAGCACCCAGCACGCTGAGTACTGAGCACCCAGCACCCCGAGCACTGAGCACCCAGCACCCTGAGTACTGAGCACTGAGCACCCAGCACCCCGAGCACTGAGCACAAAGCACCCTGTGTACTGATCACTGAGCACCCTGAGTACTAAGCACCCAGCACCATGAGTACTGAGCACCCAGGACCCTGAGCACTGAGCACCGAGCACCCCGAGCACTGAGCACCCAGCACCCTGAGCACTCAGCACCCAGCACCCCGAGCACTGAGCACCCAGCACCCTGAGCACTGAGCACCCAGCACCCTGAGCACCCCGAGGACTGAGCACCCAGCACCCTGAGCACTGAGCACCCAGCACCTTGAGTACTGAGCACCGAGCACCCCGAGCACTAAGCACCCAGCACCCTGAGTACAGAGCACCCAGCACCCTAAGCACTGAGCACCCAGCACCCTGAGCACTGAGCACCCAGCACCCCGAGCACGGAGCACCCAGCACCCTGAGTACTGAGCACCCAACACCCAGAGTACTGAGCACCCAGCACCCTGAGCACTGAGCACCCAGCACCCTGAGTACTGAGCACCCAGCACACTGAGTACTGAGCACCCAGCACCCTGAGCACTGAGCACCCGGGGGACTGAGCACCCAGCACCCTGAGCACAGAGCACCGATCACCCTGAGCACTGAGCACCCAGCACACCGAGCACTGAGCACCCAGCACACTGAGTACTGAGCACCCAGCACCCCGAGTACTGAGCACCCAGCATCCTGAGTACTGAGCACCCAGCACCCCGAGCACTGAGCACTCAGCACCCTGAGTACTGAGCACCCTGAGTACTGAGCACTGAGCACCGAGCACCCTGAGTACTGAGCACCCTGAGGACTGAGCACCCAGCACCCTGAGCACTGAGCACCCAGCACCCTGAGTACTGAGCACTGATCACCCTGAGCACTGAGCACCCAGCACCCCGAGCACTGAGCACCCAGCACCCTGAGTACTGAGCACCCAGCACCCTGAGCACTGAGCACCGAGCACCCTGAGTACTGAACAACCAGCACCCTGAGCACTGAGCACTGAGCACCCAGCACCCTGAGCACTGAGCAATGAGCACCCAGCACCCCGAGCACTGAGCACCCAGCACCCTGAGCACCCAGCACCCTGAGCACTGAGCACCCTGAGCAATGAGCACTCTGAGCACTGAGCACTGAGCAACCAGCACCCTGAGTACTGAGCACCCAACACTCTGAGCACTGAGAACCCAGCACGCTGAGTACTGAGCACTGTGCACACAGCACCCTGAGTACTGAGCACCTAGCACCCCGAGCACTGAGCACCCAGCACCCCGAGCACTGCGCACTGAGCACACTGAGCACTGAGCACCCAGCACCCCGAGTACTGAGCACTGAGCACCCTGAGTACTGAGCAACCAGCACCCCTAGTACTGAGCACTGAGCACCCTGAGTACTGAGCACCCAGCACCCTGAGCACTGAGAACCCTGAGTACTGAGCACCGAGCACCCTGAGTACTGAGCACCCAGCACCCGGAGCACTGAGCACCCAGCAGCCTGAGTACTGAGCACTGATCACCATGAGCACTGAGCACCCAGCACCCTGAGTACTGAGCACCCAGCAGCCTGAGCACTGAGCACCCAGCTCCCTGAGCATTGAGCACCCAGCACGCTGAGTACTGAGCACCCAGCACCCTGAGTACTGAGTACCCAGCACCCTGAGCACTGAGCACCCAGCACCCTGAGTACTGAGCACCGAGCACCCTGAGTACTGAGCACCCAGCACCCTTAGTACTGAGCACCCAGCACCCTGAGCACTGAGCACCCAGCACCCTGAGTACTGAGCACCCAGCACCACCCTCAGCACTGAGCACCCAGTACCCCGAGCACTGAGCACCCAGCACCCTGAGCACTGAGCACCCAGCACCCTGAGTACTGAGCACCCAGCACCCCGAGTACTGAGCACCGAGCACCTCGAGCACTGAGCACCCAGCACCCTGAGTACTGAGCACCCAGCACCCTGAGTACTGAGCACCCAGCACCACCCTCAGCACTGAGCACCCAGTACCCCGAGCACTGAGCACCCAGCACCCTGAGCACTGAGCACCCAGCACCCTGAGTACTGAGCACCCAGCACCCCGAGTACTGAGCACCCAGCACCCCGAGCACTGAGCACCCAGCAACCTGAGTACTGAGAACAGATCACCCTGAGTACTGAGCACCCAGCACCCTGAGTACTGAGCCCCCAGCACCCTGAGTACTGAGCACCCAGCACCCCGAGCACTGAGCACCCAGCACCCCGAGAATGAGCACCCAGCACCCTGAGTACTGAGAACCGAGCAGCCTGAGTACTGAGCACCCAGCACCCTGAGTACTGAGCCCCTAGAACCCTGAGAATGAGCACGCAGCACCATGAGTACTGAGCACCCAGCACCCGGAGTATTGAGCACTAAGCACCCAGAGCACTGAGAACCCAGCACCCCGAGCACGGAGCACCCAGGACCGCGAGCACTGAATACTGAGCACCCAGCACACTGAGTACTGAGCACCGAGCTCCCCGAGCACTGAGCACCCTGAGTACTGAGCACCCAGCACCCCGATCACTGAGCACCCAGCACCCTGAGCACTGAGCACCCAGCACCCTGAGCACTGAGCACCCAGCACCCTGAGTACTGAGCACCCAGCATGCTGAGTACTGAGCACCCAGCACCCCGAGCACTGAGCAACCAGCACCCTGAGTACTGAGCACCGAGCACCCTGAGTACTGAGCACCCAGCACCCTTAGTACTGAGCACCCAGCACCCTGAGCACTGAGCACCCAGCACCCTGAGTACTGAGCACCCAGCACCACCCTCAGCACTGAGCACCCAGTACCCCGAGCACTGAGCACCCAGCACCCTGAGCACTGAGCACCCAGCACCCTGAGTACTGAGCACCCAGCACCCCGAGTACTGAGCACCGAGCACCTCGAGCACTGAGCACCCAGCACCCTGAGTACTGAGCACCCAGCACCCTGAGTACTGAGCACCCAGCACCACCCTCAGCACTGAGCACCCAGTACCCCGAGCACTGAGCACCCAGCACCCTGAGCACTGAGCACCCAGCACCCTGAGTACTGAGCACCCAGCACCCCGAGTACTGAGCACCCAGCACCCCGAGCACTGAGCACCCAGCAACCTGAGTACTGAGAACAGATCACCCTGAGTACTGAGCACCCAGCACCCTGAGTACTGAGCCCCCAGCACCCTGAGTACTGAGCACCCAGCACCCCGAGCACTGAGCACCCAGCACCCCGAGAATGAGCACCCAGCACCCTGAGTACTGAGAACCGAGCAGCCTGAGTACTGAGCACCCAGCACCCTGAGTACTGAGCCCCTAGAACCCTGAGAATGAGCACGCAGCACCATGAGTACTGAGCACCCAGCACCCGGAGTATTGAGCACTAAGCACCCAGAGCACTGAGAACCCAGCACCCCGAGCACGGAGCACCCAGGACCGCGAGCACTGAATACTGAGCACCCAGCACACTGAGTACTGAGCACCGAGCTCCCCGAGCACTGAGCACCCTGAGTACTGAGCACCCAGCACCCCGATCACTGAGCACCCAGCACCCTGAGCACTGAGCACCCAGCACCCTGAGCACTGAGCACCCAGCACCCTGAGTACTGAGCACCCAGCATGCTGAGTACTGAGCACCCAGCACCCCGAGCACTGAGCAACCAGCACCCTGAGTACTGAGCACTGAGCACCCAGCACCCCGAGCACTGAGCACCCAGCACCCTGTGTACTGAGCACTGAGCACCCTGAGTACTAAGCACCCAGCACCCTGAGTACTGAGCACCCAGGACCCTGAGCACTGAGCACCGAGCACCCCGAGCACTGAGCACCCAGCACCCTGAGAACTCAGCACCCAGCACCCCGAGCACTGAGCACCCAGCACCCTGAGCACTGAGCACCCAGCACCCTGAGCACGGAGCACCCCGAGGACTGAGCACCCAGCACCCTGAGCACTGAGCACCCAGCACCTTGAGTACTGAGCACCGAGCACCCCGAGCACTAAGCACCCAGCACCCTGAGTACTGAGCACCCAGCACCCTGAGCACTGAGCACATAGCACCCTGAGCACTGAGCAGCCAGCACCACGAGCACGGAGCACCCAGCACCCTGAGTAGTGAGCACAGATCACCCTGATCACTGAGCACCCAGCACCCCGAGCACTGAGCACCCAGCACCCTGAGTACTGAGCACCCAGCACCCTGAGCACTGAGCACCGAGCACCCTGAGTACTGAACACCCAGCACCCTGAGCACTGAGCACTGAGCACCCAGCACCCTGAGCACTGAGCACTGAGCACCCAGCACCCCGAGCACTGAGCACCCAGCACCCTGAGCACCCAGCACCCTGAGCACTGAGCACCCTGAGCACTGAGCACCCTGAGCACTGAGCACTGAGCACCCAGCACCCTGAGTACTGAGCACCCAACACTCTGAGCACTGAGCACCCAGCACGCTGAGTACTGAGCACCGATCACCCTGAGCACTGAGCACCTAGGACCCCGAGCACTGAGCACCCAGCACCCTGAGTACAGAGCACCCAGCACCCCGTGTACTGAGCACCCAGCACCCCGAGCACTGAGCACCCAGCACCCTGAGTACTGAGCACCGATCACCATGAGCACTGAGCACCCAGCACCCTGAGTACTGAGCACCCAGCAGCCTGAGCACTGAGCACCCAGCACCCTGAGCACTGAGCACCCAGCACCCTGAGTACTGAGCACCCAGCACCCTGAGTACTGAGCACCGCGCACCCTGAGTACTGAGCACCCAGCACCCTTAGTACTGAGCACCCAGCACCCTGAGCACTGAGCACCCAGCACCCTGAGTACTGAGCACCCAGCACCACCCTCAGCACTGAGCACCCAGCACCCCGAGCACTGAACACCCAGCACCCTGAGGACTGAGCACCCAGCACCCTGAGTACTGAGCACCCAGCACCCCGAGTACTGAGCACCGAGCACCCCGAGCACTGAGCACCCAGCACCCTGAGTACTGAGCACCCAGCACCCTGAGTACTGAGCACTGAGCACCCCGAGTACTGAGCACCCAGAACCCCGAGCACTGAGCACCCAGCACCCTGAGTACTGAGAACCGAGCACCCTGAGTACTGAGCACCCAGCACCCTGAGTACTGAGCCCCTAGCACCCTGAGAATGAGCACCCAGCACCATGAGTACTGAGCACCCAGCACCCTGAGTACTGAGCACTAAGCACCCAGAGCACTGAGCACCCAGCACCCTGAGCACGGAGCACCCAGGACCCCGAGCACTGAGAACTGAGCACCCAGCACCCTGAGTAATGAGCACCGAGCTCCCTGAGCACTGAGCACCCTGAGTACTAAGCACCCAGCACCCCAATCACTGAGCAACCAGCACCCTGAGCAGTGTGACACCAGCACCCTGAGCACTGAGCACCCAGCACCCTGAGTATTGAGCACCCAGCACGCTGAGTACTGAGCACCCAGCACCCCGAGCACTGAGCACCCAGCACCCTGAGTACTGAGCACTGAGCACCCAGCACCCCGAGCACTGAGCACCCAGCACCCTGTGTACTGATCACTGAGCACCCTGAGTACTAAGCACCCAGCACCATGAGTACTGAGCACCCAGGACCCTGAGCACTGAGCACCGAGCACCCCGAGCACTGAGCACCCAGCACCCTGAGCACTCAGCACCCAGCACCCCGAGCACTGAGCACCCAGCACCCTGAGCACTGAGCACCCAGCACCCTGAGCACCCCGAGGACTGAGCACCCAGCACCCTGAGCACTGAGCACCCAGCACCTTGAGTACTGAGCACCGAGCACCCCGAGCACTAAGCACCCAGCACCCTGAGTACAGAGCACCCAGCACCCTAAGCACTGAGCACCCAGCACCCTGAGCACTGAGCACCCAGCACCCCGAGCACGGAGCACCCAGCACCCTGAGTACTGAGCACCCAACACCCAGAGTACTGAGCACCCAGCACCCTGAGCACTGAGCACCCAGCACCCTGAGTACTGAGCACCCAGCACACTGAGTACTGAGCACCCAGCACCCTGAGCACTGAGCACCCGGGGGACTGAGCACCCAGCACCCTGAGCACAGAGCACCGATCACCCTGAGCACTGAGCACCCAGCACCCCGAGCACTGAGCACCCAGCACACTGAGTACTGAGCACCCAGCACCCCGAGTACTGAGCACCCAGCATCCTGAGTACTGAGCACCCAGCACCCCGAGCACTGAGCACTCAGCACCCTGAGTACTGAGCACCCTGAGTACTGAGCACTGAGCACCGAGCACCCTGAGTACTGAGCACCCTGAGGACTGAGCACCCAGCACCCTGAGCACTGAGCACCCAGCACCCTGAGTACTGAGCACTGATCACCCTGAGCACTGAGCACCCAGCACCCCGAGCACTGAGCACCCAGCACCCTGAGTACTGAGCACCCAACACCCTGAGCACTGAGCACCGAGCACCCTGAGTACTGAACAACCAGCACCCTGAGCACTGAGCACTGAGCACCCAGCACCCTGAGCACTGAGCAATGAGCACCCAGCACCCCGAGCACTGAGCACCCAGCACCCTGAGCACCCAGCACCCTGAGCACTGAGCACCCTGACAACTGAGCACTCTGAGCACTGAGCACTGAGCAACCAGCACCCTGAGTACTGAGCACCCAACACTCTGAGCACTGAGAACCCAGCACGCTGAGTACTGAGCACTGTGCACACAGCACCCTGAGTACTGAGCACCTAGCACCCCGAGCACTGAGCACCCAGCACCCCGAGCACTGCGCACTGAGCACACTGAGCACTGAGCACCCAGCACCCCGAGTACTGAGCACTGAGCACCCTGAGTACTGAGCAACCAGCACCCCTAGTACTGAGCACTTAGCACCCTGAGTACTGAGCACCCAGCACCCTGAGCACTGAGAACCCTGAGTACTGAGCACCGAGCACCCTGAGTACTGAGCACCCAGCACCCTGAGCACTGAGCACGGAGCACCCCGAGGACTGAGCACCCAGCACCCTGAGTACAGAGCACCCAGCACCCCGTGTACTGAGCACCCAGCACCCGGAGCACTGAGCACCCAGCACCCTGAGTACTGAGCACTGATCACCATGAGCACTGAGCACCCAGCACCCTGAGTACTGAGCACCCAGCAGCCTGAGCACTGAGCACCCAGCTCCCTGAGCACTGAGCACCCAGCACCCTGAGTACTGAGCACCCAGCACCCTGAGTACTGAGTACCCAGCACCCTGAGCACTGAGCACCCAGCACCCTGAGTACTGAGCACCGAGCACCCTGAGTACTGAGCACCCAGCACCCTTAGTACTGAGCACCCAGCACCCTGAGCACTGAGCACCCAGCACCCTGAGTACTGAGCACCCAGCACCACCCTCAGCACTGAGCACCCAGTACCCCGAGCACTGAGCACCCAGCACCCTGAGCACTGAGCACCCAGCACCCTGAGTACTGAGCACCCAGCACCCCGAGTACTGAGCACCGAGCACCTCGAGCACTGAGCACCCAGCACCCTGAGTACTGAGCACCCAGCACCCTGAGTACTGAGCACCCAGCACCACCCTCAGCACTGAGCACCCAGTACCCCGAGCACTGAGCACCCAGCACCCTGAGCACTGAGCACCCAGCACCCTGAGTACTGAGCACCCAGCACCCCGAGTACTGAGCACCCAGCACCCCGAGCACTGAGCACCCAGCAACCTGAGTACTGAGAACAGATCACCCTGAGTACTGAGCACCCAGCACCCTGAGTACTGAGCCCCCAGCACCCTGAGTACTGAGCACCCAGCACCCCGAGCACTGAGCACCCAGCACCCCGAGAATGAGCACCCAGCACCCTGAGTACTGAGAACCGAGCAGCCTGAGTACTGAGCACCCAGCACCCTGAGTACTGAGCCCCTAGAACCCTGAGAATGAGCACGCAGCACCATGAGTACTGAGCACCCAGCACCCGGAGTATTGAGCACTAAGCACCCAGAGCACTGAGAACCCAGCACCCCGAGCACGGAGCACCCAGGACCGCGAGCACTGAATACTGAGCACCCAGCACACTGAGTACTGAGCACCGAGCTCCCCGAGCACTGAGCAACCTGAGTACTGAGCACCCAGCACCCCGATCACTGAGCACCCAGCACTCTGAGCACTGAGCACCCAGCACCCTGAGCACTGAGCACCCAGCACCCTGAGTACTGAGCACCCAGCATGCTGAGTACTGAGCACCCAGCACCCCGAGCACTGAGCAACCAGCACCCTGAGTACTGAGCACTGAGCACCCAGCACCCCGAGCACTGAGCACCCAGCACCCTGTGTACTGAGCACTGAGCACCCTGAGTACTAAGCACCCAGCACCCTGAGTACTGAGCACCCAGGACCCTGAGCACTGAGCACCGAGCACCCCGAGCACTGAGCACCCAGCACCCTGAGAACTCAGCACCCAGCACCCCGAGCACTGAGCACCCAGCACCCTGAGCACTGAGCACCCAGCACCCTGAGCACGGAGCACCCCGAGGACTGAGCACCCAGCACCCTGAGCACTGAGCACCCAGCACCTTGAGTACTGAGCACCGAGCACCCCGAGCACTAAGCACCCAGCACCCTGAGTACTGAGCACCCAGCACCCTGAGCACTGAGCACATAGCACCCTGAGCACTGAGCAGCCAGCACCCCGAGCACGGAGCACCCAGCACCCTGAGTACTGAGCACCCAACACCCAGAGTACTGAGCACCCAGCACCCTGAGCACTGAGCACCCAGCACCCCGAGTACTGAGCACCCAGCACCCTGAGTACTGAGCACCCAGCACCCTGAGCACTGAGCACCCGGAGGACTGAGCACCCAGCACCCTGAGCACTGAGCACCCGGAGGACTGAGCACCCAGCACCCTGAGCACTGAGCACCGATCACCCTGAGCACTGAGCACCCAGCACCCCGAGTACTGAGCACCCAGCACCCTGAGTACTGAGCACCCAGCACCCTGAGCACTGAGCACCCGGAGGACTGAGCACCCAGCACCCTGAGTACTGAGCACCCAGCACCCCGAGTACTGAGCACCCAGCACCCTGAGTACTGAGCACCCAGCACCCCGAGCACTGAGCACCCAGCACCCTGAGTACTGAGCACCCTGAGTACTGAGCACTGAGCACCGAGCACCCTGAGGACTGAGCACCCAGGACCCGGAGCACTGAGCACCCAGCACCCTGAGTAGTGAGCACAGATCACCCTGATCACTGAGCACCCAGCACCCCGAGCACTGAGCACCCAGCACCCTGAGTACTGAGCACCCAGCACCCTGAGCACTGAGCACCGAGCACCCTGAGTACTGAACACCCAGCACCCTGAGCACTGAGCACTGAGCACCCAGCACCCTGAGCACTGAGCACTGAGCACCCAGCACCCCGAGCACTGAGCACCCAGCACCCTGAGCACCCAGCACCCTGAGCACTGAGCACCCTGAGCACTGAGCACCCTGAGCACTGAGCACTGAGCACCCAGCACCCTGAGTACTGAGCACCCAACACTCTGAGCACTGAGCACCCAGCACGCTGAGTACTGAGCACCGATCACCCTGAGCACTGAGAACCTAGGACCCCGAGCACTGAGCACCCAGCACCCTGAGTACAGAGCACCCAGCACCCCGTGTACTGAGCACCCAGCACCCCGAGCACTGAGCACCCAGCACCCTGAGTACTGAGCACCGATCACCATGAGCACTGAGCACCCAGCACCCTGAGTACTGAGCACCCAGCAGCCTGAGCACTGAGCACCCAGCACCCTGAGCACTGAGCACCCAGCACCCTGAGTACTGAGCACCCAGCACCCTGAGTACTGAGCACCGCGCACCCTGAGTACTGAGCACCCAGCACCCTTAGTACTGAGCACCCAGCACCCTGAGCACTGAGCACCCAGCACCCTGAGTACTGAGCACCCAGCACCACCCTCAGCACTGAGCACCCAGCACCCCGAGCACTGAACACCCAGCACCCTGAGGACTGAGCACCCAGCACCCTGAGTACTGAGCACCCAGCACCCCGAGTACTGAGCACCGAGCACCCCGAGCACTGAGCACCCAGCACCCTGAGTACTGAGCACCCAGCACCCTGAGTACTGAGCACTGAGCACCCCGAGTACTGAGCACCCAGAACCCCGAGCACTGAGCACCCAGCACCCTGAGTACTGAGAACCGAGCACCCTGAGTACTGAGCACCCAGCACCCTGAGTACTGAGCCCCTAGCACCCTGAGAATGAGCACCCAGCACCATGAGTACTGAGCACCCAGCACCCTGAGTACTGAGCACTAAGCACCCAGAGCACTGAGCACCCAGCACCCTGAGCACGGAGCACCCAGGACCCCGAGCACTGAGAACTGAGCACCCAGCACCCTGAGTAATGAGCACCGAGCTCCCTGAGCACTGAGCACCCTGAGTACTAAGCACCCAGCACCCCAATCACTGAGCAACCAGCACCCTGAGCAGTGTGACACCAGCACCCTGAGCACTGAGCACCCAGCACCCTGAGTATTGAGCACCCAGCACGCTGAGTACTGAGCACCCAGCACCCCGAGCACTGAGCACCCAGCACCCTGAGTACTGAGCACTGAGCACCCAGCACCCCGAGCACTGAGCACCCAGCACCCTGTGTACTGATCACTGAGCACCCTGAGTACTAAGCACCCAGCACCATGAGTACTGAGCACCCAGGACCCTGAGCACTGATCACCGAGCACCCCGAGCACTGAGCACCCAGCACCCTGAGCACTCAGCACCCAGCACCCCGAGCACTGAGCACCCAGCACCCCGAGCACGGAGCACCCAGCACCCCGAGCACGGAGCACCCAGCACCCTGAGTACTGAGCACCCAGCACCCTGAGCACTGAGCACCCAGCACCCTGAGCACTGAGCACCCAGCACCCCGAGCACGGAGCACCCAGCACCCTGAGTACTGAGCACCCAACACCCAGAGTACTGAGCACCCAGCACCCTGAGCACTGAGCACCCAGCACCCTGAGTACTGAGCACCAAGCACACTGAGTACTGAGCACCCAGCACCCTGAGCACTGAGCACCCGGGGGACTGAGCACCCAGCACCCTGAGCACAGAGCACCGATCACCCTGAGCACTGAGCACCCAGCACCCCGAGCACTGAGCACCCAGCACACTGAGTACTGAGCACCCAGCACCCCGAGTACTGAGCACCCAGCATCCTGAGTACTGAGCACCCAGCACCCCGAGCACTGAGCACTCAGCACCCTGAGTACTGAGCACCCTGAGTACTGAGCACTGAGCACTGAGCACCCTGAGTACTGAGCACCCTGAGGACTGAGCACCCAGCACCCTGAGCTCTGAGCACCCAGCACCTTGAGTACTGAGCACCCAGCACCCTGAGCACTGAGCACCGAGCACCCTGAGTACTGAACACCCAGCACCCTGAGCACTGAGCACTGAGCACCCAGCACCCTGAGCACTGAGCAATGAGCACCCAGCACCCCGAGCACTGAGCACCCAGCACCCTGAGCACCCAGCACCCTGAGCACTGAGCACCCTGAGCACTGAGCACTCTGAGCACTGAGCACTGAGCAACCAGCACCCTGAGTACTGAGCACCCAACACTCTGAGCACTGAGAACCCAGCACGCTGAGTACTGAGCACTGTGCACACAGCACCCTGAGTACTGAGCACCTAGCACCCCGAGCACTGAGCACCCAGCACCCCGAGCACTGCGCACTGAGCACACTGAGCACTGAGCACCCAGCACCCCGAGTACTGAGCACTGAGCACCCTGAGTACTGAGCAACCAGCACCCCTAGTACTGAGCACTGAGCACCCTGAGTACTGAGCACCCAGCACCCTGAGCACTGAGAACCCTGAGTACTGAGCACCGAGCACCCTGAGTACTGAGCACCCAGCACACTGAGCACTGAGCACGGAGCACCCCGAGGACTGAGCACCCAGCACCCTGAGCTCTGAGCACCCAGCACCTTGAGTACTGAGCACCGAGCACCCCGAGCACTGAGCACCCAGCACCCTGAATACTGAGCACCCAGCACCCTGAGCACTGAGCACCCAGCACCCCGAGCACTGAGCACACAGCACCCTGAGCACTGAGCACCCAGCACCCTGAGTACTGAGCACCCAACACCGAGAGTACTGAGCACACAGCACCCTGAGCACTGAGCACCCAGCACCCTGAGTACTGAGCAACCAGCACCCTGAGTACTGACCACCCAGCACCCTGAACACTGAGCACTGAGCACCCAACACCCTGAGCACTGAGCACTGAGCACCCAGCACCCCGAGCACTGAGCACCGAGCACCCCGAGCACTGAGCACCCAGCACCCTGAGCACTGAGCACCCTGAGGACTGAGCACCCAGCACCCTGAGCAGTGAGCACCCAGCACGCTGAGTACTGAGCACCGATCACCCTGAGCACTGAGCACCCAGGACCCCGAGCACTGAGCACCCAGCACCCTGAGTACAGAGCACACAGCACCCCGAGTACTGAGCACCCAGCACCACGAGCACTGAGCACCCAGCACCCTGAGTACTGAGCACCCTGAGTACTGAGCACCCATCACCCTGAGCACTGAGCACCCAGCACCCTGAGTACTGAGCACCCAGCACCCTGAGCACTGAGCACCCAGCACCCTGAGCACTGAGCACCCAGCACCCTGAGTACTGAGCACCCAGCACCCTGAATACTGAGTACCCAGCACCCTGAGCTCTGAGCACCCAGCACCCTGAGTACTGAGCACCGAGCACCCTGAGTACTGAGCACCCAGCACCCTTAGTACTGAGCACCCAGCACCCTGAGCACTGAGCACCCAGCACCCTGAGTACTGAGCACTGAGCACCCTGAATACTGAGTACCCAGCACCCTGAGCTCTGAGCACCCAGCACCCTGAGTACTGAGCACCCAGCACCCCGAGCATTGAGCACCCAGCACCCTGAGTACTGAGCACCCAGCACCCTGAGCACTGAGCACCGAGCACCCTGAGTACTGAACACCCAGCACCCTGAGCACTGAGCACTGAGCACCCAGCACCCTGAGCACTGAGCACTGAGCACCCAGCACCCCGAGCACTGAGCACCCAGCACCCTGAGCACCCAGCACCCTGAGCACTGAGCACCCTGAGCACTGAGCACCCTGAGCACTGAGCACTGAGCACCCAGCACCCTGAGTACTGAGCACCCAGCACGCTGAGTACTGAGCACCGATCACCCTGAGCACTGAGCACCTAGGACCCCGAGCACTGAGCACCCAGCACCCTGAGTACAGAGCACCCAGCACCCCGTGTACTGAGCACCCAGCACCCCGAGCACTGAGCACCCAGCACCCTGAGTACTGAGCACCGATCACCATGAGCACTGAGCACCCAGCACCCTGAGTACTGAGCACCCAGCAGCCTGAGCACTGAGCACCCAGCACCCTGAGCACTGAGCACCCAGCACCCTGAGTACTGAGCACCCAGCACCCTGAGTACTGAGTACCCACCACCCTGAGCACTGAGCACCCAGCACCCTGAGTACTGAGCACCGCGCACCCTGAGTACTGAGCACCCAGCACCCTTAGTACTGAGCACCCAGCACCCTGAGCACTGAGCACCCAGCACCCTGAGTACTGAGCACCCAGCACCACCCTCAGCACTGAGCACCCAGCACCCCGAGCACTGAGCACCCAGCACCCTGAGGACTGAGCACCCAGCACCCTGAGTACTGAGCACCCAGCACCCCGAGTACTGAGCACCGAGCACCCCGAGCACTGAGCACCCAGCACCCTGAGTACTGAGCACCCAGCACCCTGAGTACTGAGCACTGAGCACCCCGAGTACTGAGCACCCAGAACCCCGAGCACTGAGCACCCAGCACCCTGAGTACTGAGAACCGAGCATTCTGAGTACTGAGCACCCAGCACCCTGAGTACTGAGCCCCTAGCACCCTGAGAATGAGCACCCAGCACCATGAGTACTGAGCACCCAGCACCCTGAGTACTGAGCACTAAGCACCCAGAGCACTGAGCACGCAGCACCCTGAGCACGGAGCACCCAGGACCCCGAGCACTGAGAACTGAGCACCCAGCACCCTGAGTAATGAGCACCGAGCTCCCTGAGCACTGAGCACCCTGAGTACTAAGCACCCAGCACCCCAATCACTCAGCAACCAGCACCCTGAGCAGTGTGACACCAGCACCCTGAGCACTGAGCACCCAGCACCCTGAGTATTGAGCACCCAGCACACTGAGTACTGAGCACCCAGCACCCTGAGCACTGAGCACCCGGGGGACTGAGCACCCAGCACCCTGAGCACAGAGCACCGATCACCCTGAGCACTGAGCACCCAGCACCCCGAGCACTGAGCACCCAGCACACTGAGTACTGAGCACCCAGCACCCCGAGTACTGAGCACCCAGCATCCTGAGTACTGAGCACCCAGCACCCCGAGCACTGAGCACTCAGCACCCTGAGTACTGAGCACCCTGAGTACTGAGCACTGAGCACCGAGCACCCTGAGTACTGAGCACCCTGAGGACTGAGCACCCAGCACCCTGAGCACTGAGCACCCAGCACCCTGAGTACTGAGCACTGATCACCCTGAGCACTGAGCACCCAGCACCCCGAGCACTGAGCACCCAGCACCCTGAGTACTGAGCACCCAGCACCCTGAGCACTGAGCACCGAGCACCCTGAGTACTGAACACCCAGCACCCTGAGCACTGAGCACTGAGCACCCAGCACCCTGAGCACTGAGCAATGAGCACCCAGCACCCCGAGCACTGAGCACCCAGCACCCTGAGCACCCAGCACCCTGAGCACTGAGCACCCTGAGCACTGAGCACTCTGAGCACTGAGCACTGAGCAACCAGCACCCTGAGTACTGAGCACCCAACACTCTGAGCACTGAGAACCCAGCACGCTGAGTACTGAGCACTGTGCACACAGCACCCTGAGTACTGAGCACCTAGCACCCCGAGCACTGAGCACCCAGCACCCCGAGCACTGCGCACTGAGCACACTGAGCACTGAGCACCCAGCACCCCGAGTACTGAGCACTGAGCACCCTGAGTACTGAGCAACCAGCACCCCTAGTACTGAGCACTGAGCACCCTGAGTACTGAGCACCCAGCACCCTGAGCACTGAGAACCCTGAGTACTGAGCACCGAGCACCCTGAGTACTGAGCACCCAGCACCCTGAGCACTGAGCACGGAGCACCCCGAGGACTGAGCACCCAGCACCCTGAGCTCTGAGCACCCAGCACCTTGAGTACTGAGCACCGAGCACCCCGAGCACTGAGCACCCAGCACCCTGAATACTGAGCACCCAGCACCCTGAGCACTGAGCACCCAGCACCCCGAGCACTGAGTACACAGCACCCTGAGCACTGAGCACCCAGCACCCTGAGTACTGAGCACCCAACACCGAGAGTACTGAGCACACAGCACCCTGAGCACTGAGCACCCAGCACCCTGAGTACTGAGCAACCAGCACCCTGAGTACTGACCACCCAGCACCCTGAACACTGAGCACTGAGCACCCAACACCCTGAGCACTGAGCACTGAGCACCCAGCACCCCGAGCACTGAGCACCGAGCACCCCGAGCACTGAGCACCCAGCACCCTGAGCACTGTGCACCCTGAGGACTGAGCACCCAGCACCCTGAGCAGTGAGCACCCAGCACGCTGAGTACTGAGCACCGATCACCCTGAGCACTGAGCACCCAGGACCCCGAGCACTGAGCACCCAGCACCCTGAGTACAGAGCACACAGCACCCCGAGTACTGAGCACCCAGCACCACGAGCACTGAGCACCCAGCACCCTGAGTACTGAGCACCCTGAGTACTGAGCACCCATCACCCTGAGCACTGAGCACCCAGCACCCTGAGCACTGAGCACCCAGCACCCTGAGTACTGTGCACCCAGCACCCTGAATACTGAGTACCCAGCACCCTGAGCTCTGAGCACCCAGCACCCTGAGTACTGAGCACCGAGCACCCTGAGTACTGAGCACCCAGCACCCTTAGTACTGAGCACCCAGCACCCTGAGCACTGAGCACCCAGCACCCTGAGTACTGAGCACCCAGCACCACCCTCAGCACTGAGCACCCAGCACCCCGAGCACTGAGCACCCAGCACCCTGAGCACTGAGCACCCAGCACCCTGAGCACTGAGCACCCAGCACCCTGAGTACTGAGCACCCAGCACCCTGAGCATTGAGTACCCAGCACCCTTAGTACTGAGCACCCTGAGTACTGAGCACCGATCACCCTGAGCACTGAGCACCCAGCAGCCTGAGTACTGAGCACCCAGCACCCTGAGCACTGAGCACCCATCACCCTGAGCACTGAGCACCCAGCACCCTGAGTACTGAGCACCCAGCACCCTGAGTACTGAGTACCCAGCACCCTGAGCACTGAGCACCCAGCACCCTGAGTACTGAGCACCGAGCACCCTGAGTACTGAGCACCCTGCACCCTGAGTACTGAGCACCCAGCACCCTGAGCACTGAGCACCCAGCACCCTGAGTACTGAGCACCCAGCACTCTGAGTACTGAGCACCCAGCACCCAGAGCACTGAGCACCCAGCACCCTGAGCACGGAGCACCCAGGACCCCGAGCACTGAGTACTGAGCACCCAGCACCCTGAGTACTGATCACCGAGCTCCCCGAGCACTGAGCACCCTGAGTACTGAGCACCCAGCACCCCGATCACTGAGCACCCAGCACCCTGAGCACTGAGCACCCAGCACCCTGAGCACTGAGCACCCTGCACACTGAGTACTGAGCACCCAGCACGCTGAGTACTGAGCACCCAGCACCCCGAGCACTGAGCACACAGCACCCTGAGTACTGAGCACTGAGCACCCAGCACCCCGAGCACTGAGCACCCAGCACCCTGTGTACTGAGCACTGAGCACCCTGAGTACTAAGCACCCAGCACCCTGAGTACTGAGCACCCAGGACCCTGAGCCCTGAGCACCGAGCACCCCGAGCACTGAGCACCCAGCACCCTGAGCACTCAGCACCCAGCACCCCGAGCACTGAGCACCCAGCACCCTGAGCACTGAGCACCCAGCACCATGAGCACGGAGCACCCGAGGACTGAGCACCCAGCACCCTGAGCACTGAGCACCCAGCACCTTCAGTACTGAGCACCGAGCACCTCGAGCACTAAGCACCCACCACCCTGAGTACTGAGCACCCAGCACCCTGAGCACTGAGCACCCAGAAACCTGAGCACTGAGCACCCAGCACCCTGAGCACGGAGCACCCAGCACCCTGAGTACTGAGCACCCAACACCCAGAGTACTGAGCACCCAGCACCCTGAGCACTGAGTACTGAGCACTGAGCACCCTGAGCACTGAGCACCCAGCACACCGAGTACTGAGCACCCAGCACCCCGAGCACTGAGCACCCAGCGCCCCGAGCACTGAGCACCCAGCACCCCGAGCACTGAGCACTGAGCACCCTGTGCACTGAGCACCCATCACCACGAGTACTGAGCACCGAGCACCCTTAGTACTGAGCACAAAGCACCCCGAGTACTGAGCACTGAGCACCCTGAATACTGAGCACCCAGCACCCTGAGCACTGAGCACCCAGCACCCTGAGTACTGAGCACTGAGACCCCTGAGTACTGAGCACCGAGCACCCTGAGTACTGAGCACCCAGCACCCTGATCACTGAGCACGGAGCACCCCGAGGACTGAGCACCCAGCACCCCGAGCACTGAGCACCCAGCACCTTGAGTACTGAGCACCGAGCACAACGAGCACTGAGCACCCAGCACCCTGAGTACTGAGCACCCAGCACCCTGAGCACTGAGCACTCAGCTCCCTGAGCACTGAGCACGGAGCACCCCGAGGACTGAGCACCGAGCACCTTGAGTACTGAGCACCGAGCACAACGAGCACTGAGCACCCAGCACCCTGAGTACTGAGCACCGAGCACAACGAGCACTGAGCACCCAGCACCCTGAGTACTGAGCACCCAGCACCCTGAGCACTGAGCACCCAGCACCCTGATCATTGAGCACGGAGCACCCCGAGGACTGAGCACCCAGCACCCCGAGCACTGAGCACCCAGCACCCTGAGTACTGAGCACAGAGCACCCTGAGCACTGAGCACTGAGCACCCAGCACCCTGTGGACTGAGCACCCAGCACCACAGCCCTGAGCACCCAGCACCCCGAGCACTGAGCACCCAGCACCCTGAGCACTGAGCACCCAGCACCCTGAGTACTGAGCAACCAGCAACCTGAGTACTGAGCACCCAGCACCCTGAGTACTGAGCACTCAGCACCCTGAGTACTGAGCACCGAGCACACCGAGCAATGAGCACCCAGCACCCTGAGCACTGAGCACCCGGAGGACTGTGCACCCAGCACCCTGAGCACTGAGCACCGATCACCCTGAGCAGTGAGCACCCAGCACCCCGAGCACTGAGCACCCAGCACCCTGAGTACTGAGCACCCAGCACCCCGAGTACTGAGCACCCAGCACCCTGAGTACTGAGCACCCAGCACCCCGAGCACTGAGCACCCAGCACCCTGAGTACTGAGCACCCTGATTACTGAGCACTGAGCACCGAGCATCCTGAGTACTGAGCACCCAGCACGCCGAGCACTGAGCACCCAGCACCCTGAGCACTGAGCACCCAGCACCCTGAGGACTGAGCACCCAGCACCCTGAGTACTGAGCACCCAGCACCCTGAGTACTGAGTACCCAGCACCCTGAGCTCTGAGCACCCAGCACCCTGAGTACTGAGCACCGAGCACCCTGAGTACTGAGCAACCAGCACCCTTAGTACTGAGCACCCAGCACCCTGAGCACTGAGCACCCAGCACCCTGAGTACTGAGCACCCAGCACCACCCTCAGCACTGAGCACCCAGCACCCCGAGCACTGAGCACCCAGCACCCCGAGTACTGAGCACCCTGCACCCCTAGTACTGAGCACCGAGCACCCCGAGCACTGAGCACCCAGCACCCTGAGTACTGAGCACCCAGCACTCTGAGTACTGAGCACTGAGCACCCCGAGTACTGAGCACCCAGCACCCTGAGTACTGAGCACCCAGCACACCGAGCACTGAGCAGCCAGCAACCTGAGTACTGAGAACAGATCACCCTGAGTACTGAGCACCCTGCACCCTGAGTACTGAGCCCCCAGCACCCTGAGTACTGAGCACCCAGCACCCCGAGCACTGAGCACCCAGCACCCCGAGAATGAGCACCCAGCACCCTGAGTACTGAGAACCGAGCACCCTGATACTGATCACCCAGCACCCTGAGTACTGAGCCCTCAGCACCCTGAGTACTGAGCACCCAGCAACCCGAGCACTGAGCACCCAGCACCCTGAGAATGAGCACCCAGCACCATGAGTACTGAGCACCCAGCACCCTGAGTACTGAGCACTAAGCACCCAGAGCACTGAGCACCCAGCACCCCGAGCACGGAGCACCCAGGACCCCGAGCACTGAGAACTGAGCACCCAGCACCCTGAGTACTGAGCACCGAGATCCCCGAGCACTGAGCACACTGAGTACTGAGCACCCAGCACCCCGAGCACTGAGCACCCAGCACCCTGAGCACTGAGCACCCAGCACCATGAGCACGGAGCACCCCGAGGACTGAGCACCCAGCACCCTGAGCACTGAGCACCCAGCACCTTGAGTACTGAGCACCGAGCACCTCGAGCACTAAGCACCCAGCACACTGAGTACTGAGCACCCAGCACCCTGAGCACTGAGCACCCAGAACCCTGAGCACTGAGCACCCAGCACCCTGAGCACGGAGCACCCAGCACCCTGAGTACTGAGCACCCAACACCCAGAGTACTGAGCACCCAGCACCCTGAGCACTGAGCACCCAGCACCCTGAGTACTGAGCACCCAGCACCCTGAGTACTGAACACCCAGCACCCTGAGCACTGAGCATTGAGCACCCTGAGCACTGAGTACTGAGCACTGAGCACCCTGAGCACTGAGCACACAGCACCCCGAGTACTGAGCACCCAGCACCCCGAGCACTGAGCACCGAGCACCCCGAGCACTGAGCACTGAGCACCCTGAGCACTGAGCACCCAGCACCCTGAGTCCTGAGCAACCAGCAGCCTGAGCACTGAGCACCCAGCACCCTGAGCACTGAGCACTGAGCACCCAGCACCACAGCCCTGAGCACCCAGCACCCCGAGCACTGAGCACTGAGCACCCTGAGTACTGAGCACCAAGCACCCTGAGTACTGAGCACCCAGCACCCTGAGTACTGAGCACCCAGCACCCTGAGCACTGAGCACCCAGCACCCCGAGCACTGAGCACCCAGCACCCTGAGTACTGAGCACAGAGCACTCTGAGCACTGAGCACCCAGCACCCTGAGTACTGAGCACCCAGCACCCTGAGTCCTGAGCAACCAGCAGCCTGAGCACTGAGCACCCAGCACCCTGAGCACTGAGCACTGAGCACCCAGCACCACAGCCCTGAGCACCCAGCACCCCGAGCACTGAGCACCCAGCACCCTGAGCACTGAGCACCCAGCACCCTGAGTACTGAGCAACCAGCAACCTGAGTACTGAGCACCCAGCAACCTGAGTACTGAGCACTCAGCACCCTGAGTACTGAGCACCGAGCACACCGAGCAATGAGCACCCAGCACCCTGAGCACTGAGCACCCGGAGGACTGAGCACCCAGCACCCTGAGCACTGAGCACCGATCACCCTGAGCAGTGAGCACCCAGCACCCCGAGCACTGAGCACTCAGCACCCTGAGTACTGAGCACCCAGCACCCCGAGTACTGAGCACCCAGCACCCTGAGTACTGAGCACCCAGCACCCCGAGCACTGAGCACCCAGCACCCTGAGTACTGAGCACCCTGATTACTGAGCACTGAGCACCGAGCATCCTGAGTACTGAGCACCCAGCACCCCGAGCACTGAGCACCCAGCACCCTGAGCACTGAGCACCCAGCACCCTGAGCACTGAGCACCCAGCACCCTGAGTACTGAGTACCCAGCACCCTGAGCTCTGAGCACCCAGCACCCTGAGTACTGAGCACCGAGCACCCTGAGTACTGAGCACCCAGCACCCTTAGTACTGAGCACCCAGCACCCTGAGTACTGAGCACCCAGCACCCTGAGTACTGAGCACCCAGCACCACCCTCAGCACTGAGCACCCAGCACCCCGAGCACTGAGCACCCAGCTCCCTGAACACTGAGCACCCAGCACCCCGAGCACTTAGCACCCAGCACCCTGAGTATTGAGCACCCAGCACCCTGAGTACTGAGCACTGAGCACCCCGAGTACTGAGCACCCAGCACCCTGAGCACTGAGCACCCAGCAACCTGAGTACTGAGAACAGATCACCCTGAGTACTGAGCACCCAGCACCCTGAGTACTGAGCCCCCCAGCACCCTGAGTACTGAGCACCCATCACCCCGAGCACTGAGCACCCAGCACCCCGAGAATGAGCACCCAGCACCCTGAGTACTGAGCACCCAGCACCCGGAGTACTGAGCACTAAGCACCCAGAGCACTGAGCACCCAGCACCCCGAGCACGGAGCACTGAGCACCCTGAGCACTGAGCACCCAGCACCACGAGTACTGAGCACCGAGCACCCTGAGTACTGAGCACCAAGCACCCCGAGTACTGAGCACTGAGCACCCTGAGTACTGAGCACCCAGCACACTGAGCACTGAGCACCCAGCACCCTGAGTACTGAGCACTGAGACCCCTGAGTACTGAGCACCGAGCACCCTGAGTACTGAGCACCCAGCACCCTGATCACTGAGCACGGAGCACCCCGAGGACTGAGCACCCAGCACCCTGAGCACTGAGCACCCAGCACCTTGAGTACTGAGCACCGAGCACAACGAGCACTGAGCACCCAGCACACTGAGTACTGAGCACCCAGCACCCTGAGCACTGAGCACCCAGCTCCCTGAGCACTGAGCACGCAGCACCCCGAGCACTGAGCACCCAGCACCCTGAGTACTGAGCACAGAGCACCCTGAGCACTGAGCACTGAGCACCCAGCACCCTGAGCACTGAGCACCCAGCACCACAGCCCTGAGCACCCAGCACCCCGAGCACTGAGCACCCAGCACCCTGAGCACTGAGCACCCAGCACCCTGAGTACTGAGCAACCAGCAACCTGAGTACTGAGCACCCAGCACCCTAAGTACTGAGCACTCAGCACCCTGAGTACTGAGCACCGAGCACACCGAGCAATGAGCACCCAGCACCCTGAGTACTGAGCACCCGGAGGACTGAGCACCCAGCACCCTGAGCACTGAGCACCGATCACCCTGAGCAGTGAGCACCCAGCACCCCGAGCACTGAGCACCCAGCACCCTGAGTACTGAGCACCCAGCACCCCGAGTACTGAGCACCCAGCACCCTGAGTACTGAGCACCCAGCACCCCGAGCACTGAGCACCCAGCACCCTGAGTACTGAGCACCCTGATTACTGAGCACTGAGCACCGAGCATCCTGAGTACTGAGCACCCAGCACGCCGAGCACTGAGCACCCAGCACCCTGAGCACTGAGCACCCAGCACCCTGAGCACTGAGCACCCAGCACCCTGAGTACTGAGCACCCAGCACCCTGAGTACTGAGTACCCAGCACCCTGAGCTCTGAGCACCCAGCACCCTGAGTACTGAGCACCGAGCACCCTGAGTACTGAGCACCCACCCCCCTTAGTACTGAGCACCCAGCACCCTGAGCACTGAGCACCCAGCACCCTGAGTACTGAGCACCCAGCACCACCCTCAGCACTGAGCACCCAGCACCCCGAGCACTGAGCACTCAGCACCCTGAGCACTGAGCACCCTGATTACTGAGCACTGAGCACCGAGCATCCTGAGTACTGAGCACCCAGCACCCCGAGCACTGAGCACCCAGCACCCTGAGCACTGAGCACCCAGCACCCTGAGCACTGAGCACCCAGCACCCTGAGTACTGAGCACTCAGCACCCTGAGTACTGAGTACCCAGCACCCTGAGCTCTGAGCACCCAGCACCCTGAGTACTGAGCACCCAGCACCCTGAGTACTGAGCACCCAGCACCCTGAGTACTGAGCCCCTAGAACCCTGAGAATGAGCACGCAGCACCATGAGTACTGAGCACCCAGCACCTGGAGTACTGAGCACTAAGCACCCAGAGCACTGAGAACCCAGCACCCCGAGCACGGAGCACCCAGGACCGCGAGCACTGAATACTGAGCAACCAGCACCCTGAGTACTGAGCACCGAGCTCCCCGAGCACTGAGCACCCTGAGTACTGAGCACCCAGCACCCCGATCACTGAGCACCCAGCACCCTGAGCACTGAGCACCCAGCACCCTGAGCACTGAGCACCCAGCACCCTGAGTACTGAGCACCCAGCATGCTGAGTACTGAGCACCCAGCACCCTGTGTACTGAGCACTGAGCACCCAGCACCCCGAGCACTGAGCACCCAGCACCCTGTGTACTGAGCACTGAGCACCCTGAGTACTAAGCACCCAGCACCCTGAGTACTGAGCACCCAGGACCCTGAGCACTGAGCACCGAGCACCCCGAGCACTGAGCACCCAGCACCCTGAGAACTCAGCACCCAGCACCCCGAGCACTGAGCACCCAGCAC